>NW_026067999.1:1904337-1939828 GCF_014885135.2 Alexandromys fortis
GTAGCCCATGAGCTGGCTTACCAGAGAGGATCTTAACCTGCGTCTGTCTGGAGTGGGAGCATCATGGCGACTCTTCCTAAGCTTCTTTCTCCCAGAATTCTCTTCTGTCTACTCCGCCTACCTAATTTTCTGTCCTATGAGGGCCGAGGCAGTTTCTTTATTATTAACCAATGAAATCAACAGATAAGATACAAGACCCACCTCCATCACCTCCTCCCCTCCACAGCCTCCCATATCCCTCCCCTTCCCCCAATCAACTCCCCCTCCCTCATCAGCCCAAAGAGCAGTCAGGGTTCCCTGCCCTGTGGGGCGTCCAAGGACCACCCACCTCCATCCAGGTCTAGTAAGGTGAGCATCCAAACTGCCTAGGCTCCTACAAAGCCAGTACGTGCGGTAGGATCAAAACCCATTGCCATTGTTCTTGAGTTCTCAGTAGTCCTCCTTGTCCGCTATGTTCAGCGAGTCTGGTTTTATCCCAGGCTTTTTCAGACCCAGTCCAGCTGGCCTTGTTGAGTTCCTGATAGATCATCCCCAATGTCTCAGTATGTGGGTGCACCCCTCGCGGTCCTGAGTTCCTTGCTCGTGCTCTGTCTCCTTCTGCTCCTGATTTGGACCTTGGGATTTCAGTCCGGTGTTCCAATTTGGGTCTCTGTCTCTGTCTGCTTTCATCGCCCGATGAAAGTTAATCTCCAGGAGGATGACTATATGTCTTTCTTTGGGTTCACCTTCTTATTTAGCTTCTCTAGGATCACGAATTATAGGCTCAATGTCCTTTATTCTTATGCACTCTGATGCCCGCTCAGGTAGGCAGCTATAGGAGTTAAATAACTTAGAACTTGAATTTTAGGCTAGAGGTTTATTGTGAAAATAAACTGCTATAGGTGGGCTTCCGTAGCTGTGAGAAAATGTCTATTGCCTATAAATGGGTGCCTCAATCAAGATAATTTAGTTTTAGTTACAGTCATTTGATTGGCAGAGACAATGGTGAAATGGGTAAATAAGATGACGTACTTATTACATAACTGAGAACATAAGACATTTTCTCATAAGGCATTGTCGTGGTTAATTTTAAGAGTCAACTTGATGAGAGCTAGAATTACCTGGGAGAGGAGCTACTGAGCATGCCTGGGGGTGGGGCTTATCTTCATTAGGATAATTATGTGGAAAGACCCATCCACTGTGGGTAGCACCATTCCTTAGGCTGGGATCCTGAACTGTATAAAAAGGAGAAAGTGAACTGGACATAAACATTCATTGTTCATGTTTCCTGATTGTGGGTGCAATATGACCAATTGCTTCAAGCTCCTGCTGCCTTGATTTCCCCACCAGGAATGGACTGTATTTTGAAGACTTTATTCCTTAAGTTTTTTTTCAGGGTATTTTTTTTTTTATCAGAGCTACAGAAAAGAAACTAAGATAGGCATCATGTTGCTTCTCTAAGAGACACATTTGTGTTAGGATCCCAGAGAAGCTCCCAAAGAAGACTAACAGCCACATATGCAATAACAAGAGTGTTTTATGAATTCCAACATTGGGGTGGCACTTGGTGACCCCTAAAGAGGGTCATGAGCTCCTTTTAAGCGGAGTGAGGGCAATCCAGAGAGGAGGGATTAATCTGGGGCTGATTGGTGGAGGAAAGATTAGTATGGGGGCCAATTGGTGGAAGTTCCTAGTGGTTAGGGACCTTCTAGCAGCACAGTAAGGAAAACTATCTTTAGTTATCAGGACACGGGGGTGGGGGCACCTGCTGAGCCAGCAAAGGAGCTTTGGGGGCCTGCTGAGTCAGCAGAAGGGACTGTGGGGTGCTTGCTGAGCTAGCAGAAGGCTGTGTTTTTTCTGAGGACTGTTTAGCTCTGTCCCATTTTAGTGACCCGAAACTAAGGCTTAGATTTCTGTCAGGCTACTAGGAGAGCCTGGTCTGCCTCCACCCCCCAGCTCTCTCAATTTGGAAGTGATTTTATTATACAAGGGAATCAGTCTGGCTGCTGAAAGTTCTTAAGCCCCTTTGCCATAATGTATTTAAATTTAAGAAATCCTATTTTATGATAACAATAAAAAACAAACTAGCCAAGTAATGGATTCAGCCTAGATATCCACCAAAACATGAATGACTGAAAAAAAAAGTGGTATATATACACAGTGGGGTTTTATTCATCCATCAAGAAAAATAAAATTGTCATTTGTAAGAAATAAGATGGAACATGAGATAATCTTATTAAGTAAAACAAGCCAGACTCAGAAAGACAAATATTAGCTGTTTTCTCTTATATGCAGAATCTAAATAAAACCAGGTAAAGGTGCTTGCAGCCACTCCTGGGTACTTGAGTTCAACCCCCAAAACTCACTTGGTTGTCTTCTGACTTGCACACATGCACTGTGACATGTGAGTCTGCCCCCCAAAACACAATAAGAAAATCAAAACCAACAGCCAGGTGGTGGTGACGCACCCTTTAATCCCAGCATTTGGTAGGCAGAGGCAGGCAGATCTCTGTGAGTTCCAGGACAGCCTGGTCTACAAGAGCTAGTTCCGGGACATCCAGGACTGTTACACAGAAAAACAATGTCTCAAAAACAACAACAACAAAGCAACAAAAACAATCAAACAAAAAGCAACCAACCAACCAAAGAAACACAAACAAACAAACAAACAAAAAACAACGCAAACAAGTTTCCATTTAAAATTGCAACATGCCATGCAAGACCTAAACAAACAGCTCCCTGTTCTTAATCCACAACTCCTGATTACAGAGACACGGAAAAATCATATTTTAGTGAGGAAACGTGTAAGGAAAATTAATCATATGTCTGTACACATGGAAGTTCATGTGAAAGAGCCCTAAAAGTTCTTATATAGACATACAGTTGACACATGAAATAGCTGACAAAACGCTTAGTTGAGAAATGTCTGGTGGCCTCTTTCAAGTTATTCGTTCACTGAAGGTCAGCACTTTGTCTCTATTAGTCTGTGCATATGTGCTCATGCGTGTCTCACAAACATGAGTGTGGATGTGTTGTAATGAGGGGATCACGGTTACAACTTCAACCTTGCTTCGTTTTCCTTTTGTAAAAATTAATCGCTGAGCGAGCCTGACAACCTGAATTCAGTCTCATGTAAAGGTGGAAGGATATGAATTGGCCCTACACAGTTGTCCTCATACCTCTACGCATGTGCTGTGGAGTGTGCTCTTCCCCACCTCGCGCACACACACACACACACACACACAGATAATAAATAAGGAATTAAAGGGTATTTGCAGTCGTGTTCCATTACGTAGTGCGCTGGTTGGTTTTGTCATCTTCTTTTTAAAAGTGTAATTAAATGTTTAAAATAGGTTAAACCTCATGGCATTTTTTTTTAGTTCAACTTAAATCTTCAAATACCGTTTGTCGTAAAGAACGTATCTGTAAATAACATATCTCAGTTGAGAAAGTACCACCACGGGATTGGCCTGTAGGCGAGTCTATGGGGTGTGGTCCTGATAAATGGCTAATGTAGGAAGGCCCAGCCCACTGTGTGAGGTGCCATCCTTGGGTAGGTGCAGGTGGTCCTGGGCTGTATAACAAAACGGGCGGAGCAGGTCCTGAGGAGCAAGCCAGTAAGCATGGTCTCTGCTTTAGTTCCTGCCTCCAGGTTCCTGCTTTGCTTCTCTCTATGAGTGACTATAATCTGTAAGGTGAAATAAACCTTTTCCTCCACAGGTTGCTTTTGGTCATGGTCTTTATCACAGAAACATAAGGCAAAGTAGGGCATGTAGTATTTTGGCAGCTTTTTTTTTTAAGACAGGGTTTCAATATGCGGCTTAGGATGGCTTTTTGAGGTACTCTTCCTGCCTTAGCCTCCTAAGTGCTAGGATTACAGTTGTGCACCATCATACCTAGTTGGCATGATGCAATATTTTGGATGGGTTTTTCCAATTGGGTTGCAGAAAGAGACCCACCTGTTCAATCCAAGTGATTGTTTTGCTCTTTCCTTTTTGGATGGACTTGTCTAATTGGAATCAAGCTATTTGAAACAAAACCAAATGAATCTTGTTGACTGAAAAGAATGTAAATATCACTGACACAGGCAATTATCACAAAGGCATTGCTTACAACTCAAGCACTGCCTCCTTCCTCCAGAAGTTTTTCCCTGACAGTTATTCAGTTTAATCAAAGCTGAATTCGGTGCCCATTCTATTGGGCTTTTACTCATTTTACAACCCAGCCAGATCTGTTCATATTATTGTGAGACACATCTCTTTTGTTATGAAGAATGAGGGAAGAACAGTAGATGCTCCATAAATATTGCTTGAAACAAAAATGAATAAAGGGCTGGAGATACGACGTGGTTGGTGGGATGCTTGTCTAGCGTGCAGGTAGCCCTTAGTTCAAACTCAGTACCGTATAAACCTGGCATGGTGGCACATACCTGTGATACCAGCATTCAGAGGTCACCATGGACTGCGTGAGTAAGACCTTATATCAGAAACCAAATAAACTAACAAACGTATGCCCATAGCTTGGACTTCACTGGACAAGCGTCTTCTCCAGTGGGTGATATTTGATGTAAAGACTCTTACGTGGTCAAAATGCAGAAAATGAGTGACTGTGGACTGCTCATTTCTAGATGGGACTTCTCTATCATCCCCACCAAAGCTCAGGAAACGCTGTGGAAGAAGGGGTAGAAAAAAATGTAAGAGCCGCTGGAGGTTGGAGGGGAGTGCATGTATATCCTTGCTTTTATAATGTCAATCTTGGGTATCAGTGGGAAAGCTCAGTGGGTAGAGGTGCTTGCTGCCAAGCCTAAAAACCTGAGTTCAGTCCCTGAACCCCAGGTGGAAGTAGAGAACTGACTTCCAAAATTTGTCTTCTGACCTCTACGTGCCTGACGTGGCATGTATACACCTTCACACCAACCACAAAAAATATTACTTATAAAATAATAATGTAATCCTATGAACATTAAAGTTTCATATCTAACTTCCCAGGGTACAATATGTACTCCGAAACCCATGCTAGCTCATTTCTTAAATATATGGAAGCAATCTCAGAAGAGTTAAATGACCGAATTTCTAAGTCCTTTCTATGAAATCCCACAACTAAGGAAGAGTCACCCAAGGAAATGGGAGTTTCTTTGAATTACTCTTCATGCCTTGAATGAGAATGTCTGATCAAATAAATAATAACACCAATTTCTTCATCGTGCATTTTTTGAGAGAACAGAATTGAAATAGGAATTCAAACATTTATTGAGCATTAATAATGGCTAAATCCTGAGGCTAAAAGTATGGATAACAAGTAGGTACTGGCTTTCTAGATGATCAATGGGAAAAAAGAAAAAAAAAAGAAAAGCAAAAGGGCAAGGAAACAATACATAAATTGTAGAAAAGATCCATAATCTTAAGCCAAAAAAGATCATCTTAGAGTATGTACAGTATCAACCCACATATGTTTTATAAAATACAGACTAATACAGAGAAAATGCCACCGCTTATATTCTCATGGTAACATTAGGGGTGACTTTCTTTTTTGTCTTTGTACTCAAAATTTCAAGTGAGCCTGCATTTTTGCAACAACAAAAACTCTGGAGTGATAATAGAATGATAGACATGTACTTCTAAAAACTTCCAGATCAAGACAAGCTGTCTCAGCTAATAAAGGCACCTGCCAGTAAGCCTGACAAGCTGAGTTCAATCCCTGGCACCCACATAGAAAAAGGAGAAAACCGAGTCCCAAAATTTGTCCTCTGCCTGCCACACTTGCACCCTGGAACATGTGTGTGCCCTGTCTCCCAATCAATAAATATAAGTAAGGAGCACACACAAACCTTAAAGCCTTCCTTTACACGTAAATAATTTTTTTTACTATGGAAACTTTCTAGTATTATAGAATAATAAAATAGGACCTTGAACCCTCAACTCATTGTCACTTTTGTTTTGCCATTTAAAAAAAACATTTAAACTTCTCTTTTGTGTGTGCGTATATGTGTGAACACACACATTGTGGCTTGTGTGTGGATGTCAGAGAAGAACTTGGGGTGTCATTTGCCTCTTTCTACTATGTGGGTACTGAACTAAGGAAATCCAGCCTTTACCCTCTGAGCCATCTTGCTGGTCTCCTGCTCAAGTTTAGAAGTAGAGTTGCAGGGAACCATGGAGGTGATCAAAGAAAAGGAGACTGTTGGGTAGACCAACCTAGAACTCAACCATTTTGGTTGTTTGTCATTTTTCTCTCATGAGTGTTCACAGATTTTATAGAGGCAGTTAATGACAAGCCATACTAGGTGCTTAGGGTCCTGTCTGCTAAGGTGTCCTTATAATATATGTGACTTGCTTGTGACTCTTGTGAAGTGGCTCTGGATTCAACCACTCTAGGTTCTTGTTGTCTTTATTTTGAGACAGAGTCTCTCTCACTGTGTAGCTCTGGATGACCTGGAGCTTGCTATATGGACCAGGTTGGTCTCAAACTCATGGATAGCCTCCTGCCTCTGCCTCCTGAGTTCTGGAGTTAAAGATGTACACCACCACACCTGGCCTCCTATTGTCATTCATATATGATACATTTTAAAACATGGCACATGCCTTGAATTCCTGCACTTAGAGGCAAAGAAAAGCAGATTTCTTTGAGTCTGATTCCAGGCTAGTCTACATAGTGAGTTCTGGAACAGCCAAGGCTATGTAGAGAGACCCTATCCCAAGGCTAAACAAAAAACCTAAAAAATAAAGTACACACACACACACGTGTGTGTTTGTGCGTGTGTCTGTATGTGTGTGTGTGTGCCAATGTGAGTGCAGGTACCCTTGGAGGCCAGACGAGAGTACTGGATTCCTCAGAGTTGGAGTTACAGGTGGTTGTGGAGAGAATTGATGTGAGGGCTAGAAATCCAACTCTGGGTCTCTGCAAGAGCAGCAAAGGCTTTTAACTGCTGAGGCATCTCTCTAGTCCTGTGCATGTATTTTTCTTTTGGAGTTCTTGCTATATAGCCCAGTTTGGTTTCAAACTCATAGTCCTCCTGCTTCCGCTTACCAAGTGTTGAGATTATAGGTATGTACTACCATGGTGGGCTAACTATTCATTCTTAACAAAGCAAAAGATTTCTTTGGTGCAGAGTCTTATTACTTGAGGGGCATAAGGGCACTAATAGTTTGAATATTTCAGTCCAGGCCTGCTTTAACCCACCATTATGTAAAGAGTATCCTGAAAAAGACATGTCTCTGTGTTAGCATCTATACTGGAGTCATCATATCATGTGTGCATTTTCTGAATTGATGAATAGCCTCTTGTTTGCTTCCTTCTGCTTGTTGTATTTATAGCCCACATTACTTATGATTGTGGGACAACATAATATGGACCAGATGGCTTCATTATTCAGAGTTTCATATTTTGAATTTTAAACATTGTGTTGGACTGCCTGTCCAAGGCCAGCTGTGTCCTGGAGTTGACAATGAGGCCAGACCATGGTTCAGAGAACCAGAGACCATGCCTATAGAGGTGCTAGCATTTTACATTTCTTCTGGATTTTTGTCCTCAGTTTCATCTGAATTCTTCAGGGAAGGGGGAGAGGGGAGAGAGAGAGAAGAGAGAAGTGTGAGAGCAAGAGAGAGGAGAGGGAGAGAAGGGGAGGATATAGAAGACCTTTTGATCACTTGGATGGCCTATGATTGTAATAAGCTAATAGAATTCATTATGTTAGCTATTTGTAGTGATGTTTAACTATAGCTATTAATATTTGCTAATGAGAGCTTCAGCCAGACACCCAGTAGGAAACAGGTATCATAGTAGTTAAATGGAATAATGGAGTACAGGTCTTTAAGGGATCCTATCATTTTTTAATTTTTTTTTATCAGTGCATACTTTTTTATTTAAAATTTAAAATTTTTACATATTAGCGCCAGTTCCCTCTCCTTTCCCTTCTTCCACCTCCCATCTCCCCCATCTCACCTTCCCCATCCTACCTCCCATCTACTCCTCAGAGGATATAAGGCCTTCCTTGGGGAGTCAACTAAGTCTGGTATGCCAAGTTGAGGCAGGACCAAGCCTCTCCCCCTGTATCAAGGTATCCTACCATACTGTCACCCACATTCAGAGGGCTTAGTTCGGTCCCATGCAGGATCCCCAGCTGTCAGTCTAGAGTCTGTGAGCTCCCACTAGCTCGGGTCAGCTGTCTCTGTGGTTTTCCCAATCATGATCTTACCTCTACCCTGCCCATATGATCCTTCCTCTCTCTTTTCAGCTAAGCTCCGGAGCTCAGCCCAATGCTTGGCTGTGGATCACTGCATCTGTTTCCATCAGTTACTGGATGTAGGTTCTGTGATAACAATGAGGATAGTCACTAATCTGGCTATAGGGGAAGGCCAGTTCAGGTACCCTCTCCACTACTGCTAGGAGTCTTAGCTGGGATTCCTTGTGGATTCCTGGGAATTTCCCTAGCACCTGGTTTTCCCCTAACCTCATAATAGCTCCCTCTATCAAGATATCTCTTTCATTGCTTCCCCTCTCAGTCCTCCCAACTCAGCCATCTAGATCCCTCATGTTCCCATTCCCCATGCTCTCCCTTCTACTCCCCTTCCCAGTTTACCCAGGATAACACAACTATTTCCTTTTCTGGGGCCTTCCATGTGTGTCCCTCTTAGAGACCTCCATTTTACCTAGCTTCTCTGGAGTTGTGGATCTTAGCTTGGTTATCCTTTGCTTTATGTCTAATATCCACTTATGAATGAGTACATACCATGTTTGTCTTTCTGGGTCCAGGTTACTTCACTCAGGATGTTTTTTTTTCCTAGTTCCATCCATTTGCCTCCAAATTTCAAGATATCATTCGTTTTTGCCCCTGAATAGTACTCCATTGTGTAAATGTGCCACACCTTCTTTGTCCATTCTTCTATTGAGGGATATCTAGGTTGTTTCCAGGTTCTGACTATCACAAATAATGCTGCTATGAACATAGTTGAACAAATGTCTTTGTGTATGATTGCACATCATGACTCTATTATTTATTAATTTTAAAGTTACTTTTATTTGTGTGAGTATGTATGTGCACACACAGGTCAGAGGACAACTTACAAGATTCATTCTCTTCTACCATGTAGGTCCAGGGATCGAACTCAGGTCATCTGGTTCACAGGCCAGTTCCCATACCCACTGGGCCATCTCACCAGACCTAGGTTCTGCTTCTTTAAAGCCTAGTGTACCTTGAAATGTAGTGACCTGAATCTAAGCCATTAGCACAGGACCCTGGGGAAGACATTCCAAATCTCAACTACAGGAAATAATATTTTAGACTTGAATGAGCAAGGGGAAGCCCTGGTTACCTGAATCGTCAGAAAGTGTTCTCTCTCTCTTTCCACAAACAGATAGACAGAGAAGACAAACTCTCTCTCTCTCTCTCTCTCTCTCTCTCTCTCTCTCTCTCTCTCTCTCTCTCTCTCTCTCCTTGTTGGCTCCATTTTTTCCCTAGAGAATTCTAATATGATGGTATCCTAGTTTTAATTGTCAATTGATACCACCTAGAGTCATCTGAGGAGGAAGTCCCCTTTGAGGGATTGATTGCCCAGATCAGACTGGCCTGTGGGGTTATGGTCTCGATTGTTAATTGATGTTCCCACCCACAGTGGGCAGCACCATTCCCTAGGCAGGTGTTCCTGGGCTGTCTAAGACAGCTAGCTAAGCCTGAGTTTTCAAGCAAGACAGCAGACAGGCCTCCACCCACAGTTTCTACTTCAAGTTCCTTCTTGAGTTCCGAGCCCGACTTCCCTCAGAGCGTGTTTCACAGCAACAGAGATCATCCTAGAACAGATGACAAGGTAACAGGTGCTGTGGTCTTTCTTAGAGGGACATATACATGCATAATCCTGGCCACTGTAAAAGGATAGATCCGGGACACTAAAGAGTTACGTCCCCCCCCCCCCCACCGAGCCTAACTGATTGGCTATCAGTTAGAAATTCTAAGCCTGGGAAGCCAGTGGAAGTGGATCTTGAAGTCTCATACACAGAGTAGGAGGGGAGTAAACTGGATGCAAAAGGGCAAATGGAGTGTTTTCAGAGAGTTACTTTCTATAAGAATGAGTATCACCATTTCCTGTGTGGCCTTTGAGAGATATATATGTATACCAGATCATATGTAGAGGTGTCTTTAGTTTTCATGCTACTTAAAAAACCCTTCCATTATCATATTTGCAACTGAATAATATTAAGGAGCTTTTTATTATGAAGTAGTCTTACAGGAGTTGGAGATATAGCTCAGTTGGTAGAGAACTTGCCTAGGATGCGCGAAGTCCTGGGTTCCATCCCTGTACTGAATAAAACCTGTGTAGTACCACCTTCCTAAAATCTCAGCACTTGGATAGGGTCTCATAGGGTTTCTCTGGCTGGCCTGGAACTCACAGAGATCCACCTGCCTCTGCCTCCCAAGTGCTGGTATTAAAGGCCTGCACCATTAGGTAAGGCGTCTATGGTAAAATTTAATATCTGAACAAATAAATTATCCTCTCACTTTTTGTCTTTAATTTTATCTTGGATTTATTTTATTTCAGTTATCCTTCATGTGAACTTTGCAATAATTTCATTCATTAAAAATTTCTATTGCAATGGTGATTTTTAGTGGAATTTATATATTAGTTTGACAAGACCTGACATTTATTTTTCCTTGTAGAAATATTATCTAACTTTTCATTATTTGGGTTACCTTTTCCTTTCAGTGATTATGGAGAATTAGAACTTGCAAGGTTGTTTGGTATTTTGTCTTTTATTTGAATATCTGAAAGTAATATTCATTTGACATTATTCAATTTAATAAGCAAATACTGTTCATCCAATTGCTTGATATTCTAAGCATTTCCAACATTATGAGTATGCAAATTTTTCTTGCTCTGTGATTACTGAAAACCTCCAATTCAAGAGCAGGTTGGAGAGCAGGAAGAGTACTAAAATTAGATTAATCAATTTTATAAAATTTACAGAAGTCTTACATAACTTTTGAATTGAAAAAGGTAAAGTCTCTCTCTCTTACATGGATGCTCTCTCTTCAACTTTGGATTTCCTGGTAGAAAAGAAATGGGGGAGTCTGGTTGTGATCATGCCCCTCTGTCATCCCAGTACGCGGGGGTGGAGGCAGAAGGTTTAGGAGTTCAAGGATAGCCTCAGTTACAGAGCAAGTTGTAGACCAGTCTGCCCTACATGAGGTCCTGACTAGGAATGAAACAACAAGCAACAGAAGTTGGGGGAGCTTTCTGTTTTCTGGATGAATCAAGAAATGCCATTCATGCAGAAACGCTAGCCAGGAAGCGGCTGGACTTCTGACACCCTACCCCAACCATCAACTTTTTACAAAGGGAAGACATGGCTTGCAAGTAATGCGACTTCTGGCTAACACAAGTGATCAAAATGGCCAAAATGGATATTTCTTTTCATATGTTACTGAGTCTGGCAAGGTAAGACCACAAAAACATTCCGTGTCTACTTACTTGACTTCCATACGTTGTTGGTTCAGAAAAGGCCTACCCGAGGCAAAGACTGCTTGGAGATGGATGAGGCTAGAAAGGGGGCTCGGTAGCTCCAGCTCCAGACAAAGTCAAGTGCAAACTGCTCTTTCTTTTGTTCTAATTCCTCCTCTCTCCTGCTAAGGACAATCCAGGCCCTCTATTTTTTCAGTGCCAGGTATTAAACCCAAGGCTTTTTGCATGCTGCCCAAGTGCTGTACCTGAGATCCACATTGCCAGTCCAATTCCTTTTTAGAGAAATTGCAGCCAAAGCAGAAACAACAAAATTATGGAAGAGTACTATTGGGGGAAAACTTTTGTTCATATATATATATATATATATATATATATATATATATATATTTCAGCAGAACATAACGATTTGTCCTCTTTCTCATGCAAGATTTCTTTTATTCTTAATTATGTGCAGGTGTGTATGTCTGCGTGCACATATCCACATGTGTGAGTGATGGTGCCTTCAGAGGCCACAAGAGGAGGCTGAGTCCCCTGAAGCCGGAGTCACCGGCAGTTGTGAGCTGCCCATTGTGCAGACTGAGGAACCGAACTCAGAGCCTTTGCAAGAGCAGTCACCACTCTTAGCCTCTGAGCCATCTCTCTAGCCCCATGAGCACTCACTCCCCTTGATGAGTTCAAAGCCCAGAAACTCAAGCAGAAGGAAAGGAAATGGAAACGGGTTTATTCCCTGCACCAGGGAAGGGAGCAGTGGAGTTATCCCCCGGGCAGCTCTCTCCTCTAGAAAGACAGCATGGGGATTTTAGCCAGGACCTTAGACATATTCATACAGGAGAGCACATCCCTGAGAATATGGAGTTTGAGATGTATGTTACTGAGCAAGCTCAGCTTAAGGTCATAGTGCAGGAAGAGGAGGTGGCCAGCACATTTCTGACCATTAGCTTATGATCACTGAGTATGTATTCAGAAGGTTAAAATGCAGACAGCAACACCTTAAAGATGGTCAGTTTTCTCTCCAAAGTTTTAGCTGAAACATTCTATTTATTTGTTTATTTGTCTGTCTGTCTGTGTGTCTTTCTAGGTAGTATCTAAGTCAGCTGGAATTTGCTCTGTAGCCTAGGTTGGCCTTGACCTCATGATGATCTTCATCCTTCAGCTTTGAGTGCTGGGATTCCAGGTGTGAACTACCACACCCAGCTAGGAAAGGAACATTTGAGGTGCATTTTTTTTGTATGGGGATTTCTCTCTAAGGATGCCTGCCTCCTTCAGAGACTGAGAATGCTTTTATCTAAAGTGAAGCAGGCTGGGTATTGTTGAGTTTCCAACCTGGGAGAAATGGCTGAGGTGCCTATTTAACATATCAAAGCAGATACTGGCTGCCAGGTTCTCCCTGCACCCCTCAGTCCCTATCTGTTACAGGACCCCCTAACTGGCACACCCTGCCCGCCACCCTGAACTCTCCAGCCCAAGGGCTGAACTTGCCCTTTCTCCCTTCTCTCTTCCTCTCCACATCTCATATGACTCAGGGCCATGCTGCCCACTCTGAACTCTTCCAGATGTGCCTGCCTCTGGCTATTCTCTCTCTCTCTCTCTCTCTCTCTCTCTCTCTCTCTCTCTCTCACACACACACACACACACACACACACACACACACACACACACACCTTTCTCCTCCACCACACCCAGGAGCAGTCATATCCTTTCCTTTTTATTTCTTTTTTTTTTTTTTTCATTCAGTTTGGGCTTGAAACCCAGGCCTGGCATGAATTAGATGCTTTCCCCGAGGAACTCAATGCTCTGAACCAAGCTGCTGATCGGCTTCTCCTATACGTATGGATCATTTGTTTCTGCTGGCATCTACCACCCATAGAATTTGATTCCAAATTCTAGACTCGAATTCTTCAGTTGTGGCGTCCCTCTATCTGCTTTCTAACCATTTGTCTCTTGTCTCTCCGGGCTCTGGTCTGCTATGCCCTTCACGTGGGCACCTCTCTGGCTCCTGCAGGCTACTTCTCTGGCCTGCTACACCAACTTGAACATCCCCCTTCTCTCCTGCTCTTTCCCCTTCTCTTGCCTTCCCCAGCCAGGAGCTGCAGTCTCACCGGTGGCAGCCCGAGACTCTTTCCCTTGCTTCCTCCCACTTGGAGTTTCATAAGGATCTCTCTGAAGCCTGCTATGCCCTTGGGGTGCCCACCACATGGGCAACTTTCTGCTCTGTCCTGGTACACCCATCTGGGTCTCTCTAGTAAAGACATTTACAGGCTCCCCTTTGCCCTACAGTCCTGCTACGCTCTTTCCCACTCCAGCCTGCAGTGCCACGGTATCAGCTCTTGGAGCTTATAGGAATACCCCTGCACGGTGTTCCATTTTGCCACCCTCTCTCTCTTCCTCCACAGACTCAGATTTTATTACTACAGTTTGGCCACAGCACAGATCAGTGGCCAAAAACTGGTGCACTTGATTTCCAAATTCTCACCAACTGTTCCAGCTGCTACTGTACAAACAATGTACAGTACAAACAAATGATCCCCAAATCTTTTATACGTAAATTTGCTCTACTCTATACTTCCAAAAGGCTCTTATTGCTAGGCTAGGGTTTTACTTCCCACTCTTAAAAAGGTTTATCTCCTTGCTCTGTTTTCAAAAAAATATCTCAAGACTATGCTGTAAATGCTATCTTATTGGGTATGGTTTAAAAAAAATCTATAAAATCTGTAACAAAATTTGAGTTTAAACTTATAACAAAAATCTTATAATTAGACCCTAAACATAGATAATCTTATTTTGCTACAACTTACTATATTTGTGATTCAGTTCTTTTCTAGAATATACTGTATATGTACCTTAGATTCAACTCTTGTTTAGGAAAACTTGTTTTTAGACAGCAATCATGTGGCTGTCCTCCATCTTGACAGATAACTTCATCAAGATGTAACCAACCAAAGGGATGACAGTCATCTTTACTAATGTTAAAGAGTACATACCATGTGACTTCACCATCTTGGTTTAGATGACCACGTGGTATAAAACAACAATTACAAAACTTCTCAATCTTTCTGAGCCCTTCGTTTATCACTGTGTCTCTTTTTAGAATAAGGAAGCAGAAACATGTCTCCAAAATATTTTTGGATTAGTATGGATTTTTGTATGATGATAAAATTTTAGGTTATAAGGGCCTGCTCAGATTAAAAAGCTGATTTAAGATGTACATCTAACTACTTATATCTTTGTTAACTGTTCAATACCAAGCATCTAAAAATTAGGATAAGTAACATATGTTTGATAAATAAGGTATATTTGAGACATTCCTAGGCTCTACTCAGGTTTATAGTAATATTTGTTTAGCTTCTTTGTCTTTGCTTACTTTGTTAAGCTTTAGCTATTTGGATAAACCAAGTCATACAAAAACTGTGATAGTCTATAATGGTAAGAGTTTATGGCATTTATGGTTTATTTTGATGCTAAAGGATCTTCAATTAAATCTTCAACTCACATTTTAAGGCTCAAACTTAACAAGGTTAAAGATGTAAAATCTTAGTCTTATAAAAGCTACTAACTTATAAACTGTAATTAAAACTTACACGTTAATAGTAAGCTACTCTATAAATAATCAGATTTTTTATAATGTGTTCAGAACTATACTTATAGTCATGGTTAATTACAGAAATAAGTCTTATTTGTCCTCCTGTATATGTTTTCAAAGTTAAGCCTAAAACTAGTAAAGTATACTTAATAGGTAGATAATTCTTCAGATATCTGCTGAATATGGATTTTAAAATGTTTAAGGTTCCCATAATCGACATGCTCCTTCCTGGTGGGAACCTGGTGGTATCCAAAGAAGGTAGATGGGGCCCAATGACTCCAGCTGAATTTGGTAATACTAATCACTGGGCAAAACTGCCCCATGCCTCGGCTGCCACCAGAGCCTGACACAATCTGGACATTTTTGGGTTGATTGTCCTACTTTGCCTGGTCAACATAAGGCCATTTCCCCCAAATTCCTCTACGGGAAAAATCTCAGACCTGGGTCTGGCCATGCTGAATATGACAGCTGGGTATGACAGCTGAAATGAAAATGCTATCCTCTGTAACAGCCAAAGACCAGCTACTTCTGCCCCCAGTGAACTACAGGAGCTCAGGGTAACCCGTCTAGGTAATAGCTCTCTGCAATTTTAATTGATACAGAGAGCATTTGGGTTATACCTCCAGCTATAATTTATCCTTCTCAGATCTCTGATGATATTGATTGACTAACTGTAGCTTTAATAGCAGCAAGCACATCCGCTCCTTCTCCAAGTTTTCTGCTACTTTCTCTGTTCTCTTCATATGTAAAAATCAGGCCTCAAGCCTCACTTTCCTAGGCCTCCAGCTGAGCAAGACGCTTTACTGTGTTACCAGACCCTAAGGTATACAAATACAAGCTATGAGAGGTCTGAGGACTACAAACTTAAGTAACTTGTGAGGGTCTAAGAAGATGCTCTGAGTTGTGTAAATGCAAGTTGTAAAGGAAGTTGTTAAGGAAGTGAGTTTTTAAAAAGTTTTTTCCATTGGTCGACTTCTCTGTTTTTATGCCAATACCACACTGTTTTCATTACTGTAGCTCTGTGATAGAGTTTGAAGTCAGGGATGGTAATGCCTCCAGAAGATCCTTTATTGTATAGGATTGTTTTGGCTATCCTGGGTTTTTTATTTTTCCATATAAAATTGATTATTGTCCTCTCAAGATCTGTGAAGAATTTTGATGGGACCTTGATGGGAATTGCATTGAATCTATAAATTGCCTTTGGTAGAATTGCCATTTTTACTATGTTGATCCTCCCAATCCAAGAGCAAGGGAGGTCCTTCCATTTTCTGGTATCCTCATCTATTTCTTTCTTCAATGCTTTAAAGTTCTTGTCAAATAGATCTTTCACTTCCTTGGTTAGAGTTACCCCGAGATATAGACAGAGACCCACACTGGAGCACTGGACTGAGCTCCCAAGGTCCCAATGAGAAGCAGATGGAGGGAGAACACGAGCAAGGATGTCAGGACCACGGGGGGTGCACCCACCCACTGAGACAGTGGGGCTGATCTATTGGGAGCTCACCAAAGCCAGCTGGACTGTGACTGGAACAGCATGGGATAAAACCGGACTCTCTGATCATGGCGAACAATGAGGACTGATGAGAAGCCAAGGTCAATGGCAAGGGGTTTTGATCCTACTTCATGTTCTGGCTTGGTGGGAGCCTAGCCAGTTTGGATGTTAACCTTCCTAGACATGGAGGGAGGGGGGAGGACCTTGGACTTTCCACAGGACAGGGAACCATGACTGCTCTTTGGATAGGAGAGGGAGGGGGAGAGGAGTGGGGGGAGGGGGAGAAGAGAGGGGGGAGGGGGAGAACAGTGGGGGAGGGGGAGGGAAATGGGAGGCTGGGAGGAGGCGGAAACTTTTTTTTCTTATTCTCAATAAAATAAAAAAAAAATAAAAAAAATAAAAAAAAAAGTTTTTTCCAAGGAAGCGATTTGAAGTATATAAAAATGTTTTAGATCCCCGCCCCCGCTATGCTACTATTGTATTAAGATTTCAAAAGTTTATAATTTTAGCATTAATCAGTGGAGTTCTAATAAGCTATTGATTTAGCCCTGCTAAACACTGGCTATCATAATCACAAGCTGAAGATTTTAAATTCCCTTTGGTTGTCTTCTAAGTACAGACTTAAAAGTCCTTCTTAATCATGATAAAACATTTCTATCCAAACTATATAGGCAGCCCTTTGGAAGGTGTGTTAATGCTTTTAATCCAGAATCAGTTTTGGGTCCCAAAGCTTTTACTATGACTCAAAGGCGTGAGTCTATTGCCTTTTCCACAATGTGAATTTCAGTACAGACGACACACAGTGGTAATGCTAGCATATCTAAAACTTTTGTCTCTTTGTAAACTCACAAAAACAAAACAAAACAAAAACAAAAACAAAAGACTTCTAAGTGTCAGGGAATCAACTTGGATCCACCTCTTGCAGGTGAAATGGACTCCAGATAAGTAATGTCAACCAACAGCCTTTCCCCCATCTGCCTGTTCCCCCTAATCTTGAGGGTAGGATCTCTCCCCCTTTCCCTGGTCTTGGGACTTCCCTCCCTTGGCTACCAGGACCAGGGGCTTAAAAGTTTCAAATGTATACCCTGGATAAAGACTTCCCCCTAAAGTCGTTAACTTTATCTTCTCTTCGAAGGTGTTATCTGTCCCAGCAGATTTCAAACCACCTGCAGACAGCTCCAGTTCCAGTGCCAGGTGTTTCTTCAAAGTCTGCATCCCAGACAGCTTCAAAGCTGTCTGTACAGTGAGTGAAATGGCCTGCTCTTCCCAGACTTGGCCAGTATTCCCAGCTTCCCTGGGCATCCCCAACGACAATGCCCCAGTGTCAACAGGAAGTAGTCATAGAGAAGATTGTGTCTCCCCTTATTGTTTTATTATCAACGAAAAGGCTGGGATGTTAGGTTTCATACCCAGGACAAATGGCTGAGGTGTCTTTTTAACATATCAAAGCAGACCTGGCTGCAAGGTTCTCCTAACATCTCCCTACCTGTTATAGAGTATGGCTACCCTCTACCCTGAACTCTCCAGCCCAGGGGTTGTTCTTCCCCAAAAGGCTCTTCCTTATATAGCCCAGACATTGTGCTTACCCACCCTTTTTGTACTTTGGCCTTCTGGCTGCTGCACCTGGTTCCCCTCTTCCCTTCACCCCCATGGTCCAGCTCGGCCTGGTCATATCCACTCTGGATCCCGCCAGGTGTTCCTGCCTCTGGCTATGCTCTCCCGTGTATCTTCAATGAACTTTCTTCTCCTCCGTACCTAAGAGCAGTCATGTCCTTTCCTTTCCTTTTTACTTCTTTTTTTCTATTCAGGAGCAGCCAGTGTCCAGTTAGTTAGGTTTGGGTTTCTTTATTCCAAGTTGCCATTTTTTATGGTAAAATAATATTCTGATCAGATGAAAAAGAATGATAACTGTCTCCATTACTGTTGTGTTTCTGTGAAGAGACACCACGACCAAGGCAACTTAGAAAGGAAAGCATTTAATTATGGGCTTGCTTATAGTTTTGGAGAGTTAGTCCATTATCATTATTGCAGTGAGCATGCAGGTAGGCATGTGTGGAGAAGTACCTGAGAGCTTTACATCCCGATCCATGGGCAGCAGGCAGTTTTGGCGTGGGCCTTTGTGAACTTGTTTGGAGGTTCTAGCAGGGCGTGTACCCTTGATTGAAGACTGGTCTTCTATTTTGGAAGGACTATCCTCTTCAACTGGACACACAGCTTCACGAGGGACACATGTGCATGAAGCGGTGATGAGGGAAGGGGATACCTGCCTAGTCAGCCAGATCAGTTGAATCAACCCTGGTGGTCAATGGTGGTGCGGGAGAATTGTCTGTATCCTGTCAATCATGTTATAAATATACGCTGATTGGCCAGGCAGGAAATATAGCTGGGAAAACCAGACAGGAAGTAGAAATGATGTAATAAGAGCAGGAGAATTCTGGGAAGGAGGAAGTTGATTCCCCCCACTCCTGCCCAGACCACCAAAGCAGCAGGATGTGATCTGCCCCACTGAAAAAAGGTACTGAGCCACATGGCTAACATAGATCAGAAAAATGGGTTAATCAAGATGTGAGAGATAGCCAGTGAGAGGCTAGAGCTAATGGGCCAATCAGCTTATAACTTATGGAGATCTATGTGTGATTTTTTTTGGGGGGGCTAAACAGTTGTGGGGAACCAGGCGGGACTAAACCCCAACAAACAAGCAGGCCTGGCCCTTCATGTTACAAATGGGGTGACAGATGTTACAGTCAGGTCATCCTCACACCCATGGCATAGGCTTTGGAAACCTCAAAGCTCACCCACAGTGACACATTTCCTCCAACAAGATCGTACCTCCAACAAGGCCACCTCTACTCTAACAAGGCCACACCTCCTAATCCTTCCCAAATGATTCCTCAGTTAGGGACTAAACATGCCAATGTAAGAATCTACGGGGTGGGGGGCAGTCTCATTCAAGCTACTATAACAGCCCCTCATTTGGGTCAGTTTTGAAGTTATTAGGTAAGGACTTATACATGCTAGCAAGCACAATTACAAAAATAATAAGCTAGGGGTGTTCTTTTGCTCTTTAAAATAAAGGATTTATTTCAATTTTGTTTTATGTTCCTGAGAGAGATGCCACAGACATTCTTCCATAGGTCGGAAGAAGGTGGGTGACAGATCTCCTGGAACTGGAGTGACAGATGGTTGTGAACAGCCATGTGAGTGCTGAGAATAGAATTTGGGTCCTCTGCAAATGCTCTTAACCACTGCGCCCTCTCCAGCCGCTGCTTTTATTTTTAGAAATTTATTGATTGCAGAAAACATTATTTATTGCTTTGTGAAAAACCTTTTGAGCCTGAAAGTTGTGATTTCCATTGTAATACAGAGGTCATTAAACAATATTCATCTAATTGCTCAATCTCTCCTTATTCATCTAGTTGCTCAATCTTTCCATCCTTCTTAAAGCAATGGGAATCGTCCTTACCACTAAAATTCTGTAGGCATTTCACTTTTCACTATTTTCTAAATAAGTTATTTTTTAAATGCATATATGTATGCATATATATTATTTCTTCTGATTTTGAGGTTATAATATAATTACATTTTTCCATTCCTGTTCCTCCAATCTCCCATATGCCCATCCTTGCTCTCTTTCAAATTCAAGCTCCTCTGTTTTTTATTAACTGTTATTACATGCATGTCTGTATACACACACACACACACACACACACACACACATATATATATAGGAACGCACACACATTATATATATATATATACACATACATATATACACACACATTCCTGAATATAACCTGCTCAGTCTGCATGATGCTACTTTTATGTATATTTTCAGGGCCCACCATTTGGTATTGGATAACTAATCAGTGTTCTCTTCCCTGGGAAAGACTATTTCTTCCAGTCTCAGCATTCCTTAATTGCCTTTAGTTCTTTGTGTTAAGGTGGAGGCCTTGTGTCCCTCCCCCCCCCCCCCCCCCCCGTGCTTCGTCCACTTCCTCATATCTATTGCTGTTGTCTTCATTCAGATCATGTTTAGGTAAGACTAAACATGTTGGTGAGATATCCAGATCGTGCCCTGGGCATGGTCGAAATGGGAAAGGGGGCCAAAGGCAGACCCCAGCATCGTACGATGGAAAAGGGACACCCGAAGGCTGTGTCAGTGGACAGCTGGTTTATTCAGAGGTTGCAAGTGACACCTATCCACTAGGAGGAGTAGCCAGTTGAGTCACTGTGGTGGTACGTCATTGGTTAGGGCGAGAACATCAAGGGTGCTTCATTTGCATACTCAGGGGTAACGGGCCTCGTAAAGTCATAAGAAGTTCAGTCTGGGATGTTTCAGCAGTCACATAAGCAGCAACCAGTCCCTGCAGTGTTGGAGATGAATAAATTTATCAGTTGCTATGTGCTTCGGGGCACACCTACACTTAGGGAAGCCAAATTGCTGGAGTCTGCTGGCGCCTGGGCAAAGCAGGGTAGCAGCCAAACTCTCTCTGCTCCCAGAATGAGAAAATCGGGGGGGGGGGTGGTTAGGCATGCTTTGACCTCTTCTTAGCTTCAGGCCAGTCCTACAGTGAGACTTCAAATAAGTTTTTAAATTATTTCATTTTACTTTTATTTACATGTATATGTGTATAGCTCTGTGATGTGTAGCTCTGTGTGTATATACATGTAGCTTCCTGAGGGGACCATAAGGGAGTGTTGGAGGTCCTGGAGCTGGAGGCACAGGCAGTTGTGATTCACCTGATATGGGTTCTGGGAACTGAACTTGAGTCTTCTGCAAGAGCAGTATAATATAAACTCTTAGCTTCTGAACCGTCTTTCCAGCCCCCCCCCCCCCAAATAAGTTCTTAATAATGTGCAGATAATGTCAGGATTAAACTCACGGCTCCAATTACTTTGTATTTTTTAAAAGATTTTAATTCAAATTTTTGTTTATATATAAGTCTGTGTGAGTGTATGCTAAGTAAATGCAGGTGCTCTTAAAGGCTAGAAGAGGGCATCAAATCCCCTGGTACTAGAATTACAGTAGGTTGTGAGTTTCCCAATGTGGGTGCTGGGAACTGAACTTGGGTTCCTTGGCAGAGCTCTTAACTACTGAGACATCTCTTTAGACCCTTGTATTATTTGTGTTTCTTAGTTTTTGATTTCAGATTTTCAAGACAGGGTTTCTCTGTGTAGCACGGCTATCCTGGAAGTTGCTCTGTAGATCAGGATGACCTCAAACTCAGAGATCTACCTACCCCTGCCTCCTGAGTGCTGGGATTAAAGGTGTGCACCACCACTGCCTGATTCCTTGTATTATTTTAAATTCATCCATTATTAATATTAGATTGACTATATTCTTGTCTAATACCAATTGTTGATGTATCAAATGTTGTAATAAAGTGAAAGGAGAGAGAGTTTTTTTTTCTTTAAACCAGACTTAGATCACATTGAGCTGTTGATTATAATAAAATTGGCTTTCCAAACTGGGCACGTGCCTGCATTCTTTCCTAGGAGAATTTGAGTCACATGTTTAAGTAAATAAGAAAAAGAATGGCATCTTAGTTAGGAGTATTTTGGTGGTAGTGAAAACTCTCAATAGGGGCTGTAATGCTTGCCACCAAGCCTGATGACCTGCGTTTGATCCCTGGGACCTACATAGTTCAAGGAGAGAAGTGATTCTGGCAAGTTGTCCTCTGACTACCATGCATGTGCCATGGAAGATGCATACCTAAACACCACACACACACACACACACACACACACACACACACACACACACATGCGTGCACCTATAATAAAAGAAACTCCTATCAGAAGTTGCCTTTCTCACTTTGAAGTCAGATTGTGTTCTTCCAGGACTTCTGTGATGATTCTGTTGAATCTACTTTCTGTTCCTCTGACATCCTTTGGGCATAGCCCTCATGCCAATATTCTAAATGAAGCTAAAATAGCCAAACCAGCTGGATGATGGAAGAAGTATGGAAAGGAGGGGAAAAAATGTAAGCCTTTGTCATTTAGAAAGGTCCAGCTAAGATCACTAGACAAAAATCACATTTATAGTCCATTCTCATATGCTGAACAGGAGGTGGGAAATGTGGTCTACCTGGTAGTCATGTGCCTACCTCAAAACCAGGGTTTATAAGAGAGAAAGAATGGTTGTGAAGGAGCAGGCAATTGTCTATGCTTTAGACAACACATGATGAATTGGATGGTCTCTGGGCAATTACTTTTCTAAAGTTGAATTCTGTTCCACAAACTTGTATTGGTAACTCCACCATACACACAAATTACTGTTAATTACTTTTCAGGATTTCCTTTTCTGTTCCTCATTTACCCTGGGACCACCATGGAATAATGAAATAGAATTTTGTAGAAAACCAACGTAATAGGGGGCATTCTGCAGAGAAATAGATTTACATTCTAACCATGCCCTTCTTCACATATTTCACTGTTGTCTCCTGATTATTTTTTATTGGGTCCCGAAACAATTTCCACAGCCTTTTAAACCACTGGTAAGAAAGACATACTCTTGTAAATGAACTCTCAGCCCCACTCCTGTAAAACACTCTAACAAAACTCATTGGAATGCACGCGTGTGCGCACATGCGTGCACACACAGACACACAGACACACAGACACACACACACACTCAATATGAAAGTAGAAATGGGGCTAGCTGGGAAGAAGGAGATTAGTGGGAGTGGGAAGAGAACAAGAGAGGGCAACTGGCAAATGTGATTGAAATACATTTGATTGAAATACATTAGGCACATATGTGAAAATGTCACAACAAAGCCCATAATTACGTATAATTAATATATGCTAATAAAAACATTAAAATTAAAAACATTGGTAGGGACTAACCAAGCATAGTGGTATAATCCTAGGATTTGGGAGATGGAGGCAAGAAAATTAGGGATTTAATGTCATCCTCAACTACATAGCAAGTAGGCAGCAGTCTGGGCTCCATGAGATCTGGACTTAAACAAAACAACACAGCTCTTACCTTAAAGGGAATAAGAGGTAGTTTATACTTAATGTGAGCAGTTATGGTTACCCTGAGTAATGTATTAGTTACAGAAAAAGGAAAGTCATAAATGAAGGTATTGACCAAGTACAATTAGTGGGGGGCATGGGTAGGTAGTTACAGCAAAGTCGGGGGAAATCCACTGTAGGTTTTAGGGGCTTATAATATTCTTAGCTTTTGAATTGGTAGAAGTTACTGGTCTCTTAAGAATGTGTTTTATGGACAACAAGATGATAAGACATTATTTCCAGCCATTTGAGTTCTAGCTCACGTAAGTTGTGGCATGTGCGTGCATGCAAACACACACACATTAATTAAAACACATTATACTTTATGTTCTAAAGATTTCTTTATTCACGATTCCTTCCTTCTTTCTTTTCTTCTCTTCCTTCTCTCATTCCTCTATCAGAATAGTTTGTTCTTATCTCCCCCACTGGCCTTTTCCCGAATTCGCCCTTCTTTTCGGTGGTCTTCTCCTCTTTCCAAATTGTTCCCCACTTTATGCTTTCATGTCTTATATTTCATTACCTTTTCTAGTTCCTCTGCTCTCTCACTTCAAACCTCTTCCTCCCCTTCAGA
Source organism: Alexandromys fortis (assembly GCF_014885135.2). Classification (NCBI taxonomy): domain Eukaryota; kingdom Metazoa; phylum Chordata; class Mammalia; order Rodentia; family Cricetidae; genus Alexandromys; species Alexandromys fortis. The sequence goes on from NW_026067999.1 coordinate 1,928,433, forward strand.
GTTCCCCCTTTACTTTCTGGCTTTTATGAATTTAAACCTAGATTCCACATATAAGTGAAAACATACGACATTGTCTTTCTAAATCTGGGTTATTTTATCTAACATAATGGCCTCCGCTTCTAACTGCAATGTCTTAGGTCTTTATTGCTGTGAGAAATACCATGACTAAAAGCAAGTTGAGGAGAAATGTATTTGTTTCACCTTACAGCTTGCAGTACATTATCCAAGGAAGTCAGGGTTGGAACTCAAGGTGGGAACCTGGAGGCAGGACCTGCTGCAGAGGCCTTGGAGCAGTGCTGTTTAACGGATTGATTGTTCAGCCTACTTTATTATACAACCCAGCATCACTGCCCAGGGGCGATACCACCAACAGTGAGCTGGACCCTCCTATGACAAGAATAAATCAAGAAGATGTTCCGAAATGCTTGTCAGTAGGCCAGTCTGGTGGGGGTGTGTGTCATTTTCTCAATTGAGTTCCCCTCTTCCAAAATGACTCTAGCTTGCATCAAATTGACATAAAACTAGCCAGTGCGTGGGCTGTCCTTGGGGAGGAATAGAGAGAGACACATACACAGAGACAGAGAATAGAAGGTGAAAATTTGGGGGATTTGGAAAGCAGGAAAGAAATCCACTGAGAAAGAAGGGACAATCAGGGATAAAGGAGAGAAGGAGATTCGTACTGTCACATGATCCTTGCGTTGTCAAGTGTGACCTCTCCCTGAAAGCCCTTTTACTACAAAGATGTCCTGTGCCTAAGCACACACTACTCAATGTGGGCAGCTTCCTCGTGGGAAGTGGGAAGTGAGTTTTTTTTTTTTTTTTTTTTTTTTTTTTTTTTTTTTTTTTTAATATCTGGGGAACTTGGAGCAGATCAGAGGTGAATCACTGGAGGGCAATGCTGGGCAAATCGCAGATGCCATGGGAAATAGTGAGGACTTTCCAGGTATGGCACAGCATTAGCTGGGTTCTGTGCCCCCTTCCCCTCAGATCTCCTGGGTTCTGAGAAGGCAGGATTGGTGACTCTGAGATGCGCTGGCCAGCAGAAGACGGACCTTCGAATGTGGTAGGAATTTTCCAATGTTCTTAAAATTATTCATTGGCTGCTGGGAATTGAACTCAGGACCTCTGGATGAACAGTCAGTGCTCTTAACCTCTGAGCCATCTCTCCAGCCAGGTGCAGTAGCATACGCCAGTGTTGTGAGTGACTAGCCTCTAAGCCAAGCAACCGCCATCTTGGGAATTTCAGCGTTACCCTCTTGCAAAAGGATCGTCCCAGCTGGGCTTGTTGACTGTGTACTGTTGCGTCCTGAGTGTGGCACACAAATAATGGGGAACAGAACGCTAAAATCTATTAATCAGAAGCAAATTTTATTTCAGACACTCCAGGGCAGAAAACTTTTAGCTAGCTAGGGCCCCAGCTAGAATTCGGACTTCTGACCCTGTGACTGATAGGAGGAGGTTTCAAGCCTCTTCTTAGAGTGAAAAACAAGCATCAGGTGGTGGGTCAAAGGGATTTTACAATCTTGAGGTTAAGCCTTGGGGAGAGTTGGAAAATTTTTTACAATCTTGACTTTAGGCCCTGAGTCACAAGGCAGTCCAAGAGTTACAACTTCTGATTGCAGGGTGTTAGTTTAAGATATTTGCAAAAGTCTGTGGCTATCTTGATACTGCTGCCTTTCCCCAAAGCTGAAAGGAAGGTAGGCCAGAGAGTCACGTAGAAGCAACTGTGAAAGGTTAAAGGAGTGTAGTCCGGGGTTACATAGAAGCAACTGTTGAAAGCTGACCTTTGTCCACAGTAGCTGTCAGCCCCAACTTCTCTAGGCTATGTATATAGGCTCTAAGCATACAGTTTTTATATTCCTGGGCTCTTCATGTACACCCCCTCATCCAGGAGAAGAGAGGGTCACAAGACCTACACCTGAGTATCTAGCTTGTTCCCTATTACCTGTTATATGCAACTCATCTTGAATTGTTCATGCCCTCATGGAGAGATTCGAGTATATAGAACTGGGAAGACTGGGGGGGGTCCATCTTATCCCTATTGGGTAAAGGCTTTCCAGGTATGGTCTCTTGGGAGGGGTATGGGCACTCATACCCTTCATTTTTTGCTCTGTAAGGAAGCCCCCAAAAAACTCGTTGGTTCCCCAGAGTGAACTTTGGCAGAATCATGCCTGGGTTTGTTGCTGGGACCTCAGGAGAAGTGGTAGTCATTTTTTTGTGTATTCCCTTGGGAAGGAAGGGATTTTAGCAACAGTCTGTAATCCTAGAATGAAGGAGGCAGAGACAGGAGGATCACTGGAGCTCACTGGACCCCTAATCTAAACAAATTAGTGAGCTCCAGGTTCAGTGAGAGATCTAGTCTCAAAAAGGGGGCTGGAGAGATGGCTTAGCAGTTAAGAGCACTGGCTGCTCTTCCAGAGGACTTGAGTTCAGTTCCCAGCGTCCACATGGTGGTTCACAAACATTTGTAACTTCAGTTTCAGGGGATCTGATGCCCTCTGTGTTCTTCATGACAACTAGATACACATGTGGTGCACAGACATACGTGCAGGCAAAACATAATATATTATATGTGTAGAATATATATATATATATAATAAAAACAAATAAATCTTAAAAACAGCAACATGAGAGAGATTGAGGAAGACCCAGTGCAAAGCTTAGCTCACAGAACAGGTTAAACTCATGGGTATTTAATAAAAAAAACCAATGGTTCAGAAGCAGGTTCTCAAAAATGCACAGGTGTTCCGCAGCAGGGATGGTAAAGGAATGCATTTAAGTGAGCAGGAAGGCTTGTGCGGAGTGAGGCCCAGTCATGGCTGGGATGCAGCTCAGTGGTGTTCATCCTGTGTGCATCATGCCTTGGGTTCTGTCTTCAGCATTGCATGGAAGTGTAAACTGAGAAAGATCAAGCTGTTTTAGTCAACATTTAATCACCATGAAATTATTACTAATATACCTTATGCCTTTTTCATTTAAAAATGTGGCCAGACATTGGTGGTGCGTGCATTTAGTCCCAGCGCTTGGGAGGCAGAGGCAGGTGGATCTCTGTGAGTTCGTGGCCAGCCTGGTTTACAAGAGCTAGTTCCAGGACAGGCTCCAAAGCTACATGGAAACCCTGTCACGAAAAACCAAAAAAAAAAAAAAAAAAAAAAAAAAGTGAAGTACAGAGAATGCATGTCTAACACACACTTCCTCCCTTCCTCCTCCTTCCCTCTCTGTCCCTGTCCTTTATTCCTTCCTTCTTTATTTTTCTCCTTCTTTTCTCACTTTTTTTTTAAAAGGAAGCAGACCTTTCTATGAGAGCATGCTCATCCCAATGACTGTATTTACTTTTGCCATAACCCCACCCCCTAGAAAATCCATTATGACACACATAATCTCCTTATGTTACAAAAGGCTCATGAACTGCTGGTAGCCAGGGGTGACATCTGAGTGGGTGGACTGAATTAGGCTCACAGGGAGATGAGAAATAGACTAGTGTAATCACTGATAAATTGAAAAATAAAAACCCTACAGGCGCATCAGAATAATGGTTACTTAGGTGACAGGTCTCTGCAGGAGCCGGTTTCAAATGCAACTGCTTCATTCATTTTTAGGAGTCTTCTGAGAAATGCCCTGCTGTAAGAAATGAGGTATTAGTTTATTGGAATGGAAGGGGGAAACATTTTCCGCCATTGATCAGAAAGGCTGCATTTGACACATCAACCTCTTTGTCTTTGGTGTTTGTAGAAAGCAAACAGAAGTCCTGGAATTCAGGGCTGGGAGTGTAACTCAGTCGCTAGAGTTGCCTATCATACACAAAGCCCAGTATTTTATCCCCAGCACTATATCAATCAGACATGGTGGCACATGCCTGTCATCTCAGATCTCAGGAGGTAGAGAGATGGGGAATCAGATGTTCATAGGGCATCTTTGACTACATTGAGAATTCGCATAGCCAGCCTGGACGATGTGAAACACAACACGTGTATTTCAAAAGCTCCACAATTCAAGTGCATGCTCTTATTTATTTATTTTGTGTGTGCGCACAGTGCAGGTGTGCTTGTGCCGTGACACATGTGTGGAGGTCGAAAGACAACTTCCAGGGGGAGCTGTTCTCCTACTTTGCTGAGGCAATGTCTTTCTCTTGCTGTTTTTGTTGATGCATCCTCCCCGCTAGTGGCCTATGAATTATCAGGCTATTCTCCCAATTTACAGTATGAGGTTCTGGGATTACAGATGTGTCTCACACTTGGCTTTTTAAATTGAAAATAGTTTTTTTTTATACAACATATTCTGATCGTGGTTTCTTCTCCCTCATCTCTCAGATTCTCTCTATGTCCCCATTGTTCTAACTCCGCCCCTTCTTTAGAAAACAAACAAGCAAACAAAAAACAAATGAAAAGCACAAGAAACACACACACAAAACAAAACCCATAAACACACAAAATCTGAAACAATCACATACAAGCCAAGTACTAGTGAGGTAAAAAGTTCCCAAACAAAGCAATATGAGTCAGACTCTCCAAAAATACCATTGAGTTCATTTTGTGTTGGCCTTCTGCTGTTGGGCCTGGAGCCTACCCTTAAATATGGCTTATATACCCAGTGAGAAGACTCCATTGGCTAAAACTAATTTTTCTGTTGCCAGCAGGTGTCAATTGGAGATAGCTTCATCGTTTGAGATGGGGGCCCTTGCCTACTTCCCCATCTTAGTGTCGGATTCTGTCTGGCATGGAACTGTGCAGCCCCAGTGCATACTGCCACAGTCTCTAGGAGTTCATATATGTACATCAGTCCTACTGTGTCTGAAAGACACTTTCCTTGAAACCATCCAATCCCTCTCACTCTTAGCATCTTTCCACTTCCTCTTCCATGGGGAGGGGTGTCATGAGGTCATCCCATTTTGATCTGAGTATTCTGAGATCTTTAACTCTCAGCATTGTCCAATTGTCACACCCGGTTTTAAACCTCGGTCAAAGAAATCCACCTCCAGTCATCAGGTTTGCAGTGTTCTGGTTTCCTTTCTGTTGCTGTAATAAACTACTCTGACCATATGCAATTTAGAAGAAGAAAGGGCTTATTATAACTTACAAGAAATCAAGCAGAAACTTCAAGCTGGCCCACAGGTTCATGCCTAACTAGCCTGCCTTTATTCTTTCCTTCCTTCCTTCCTTCCTTCCTTCCTTCCTTCCTTCCTTCCTTCCTTCCTTCCTTCCTTCCTTCCTTCTTCCCCCCCATCTTTTTCTTTCCTTCCTTCATTCCTTGTTTCTTCGCTTCCCCTCTTTTCTTTCTTAATTCCTTCTTCCATCCTTCTCTCCCTCTCTCTCTTCCTTTTTCCTTCATCCCTCCCTTTCTCCCTGCCTCCCTCCCTCCCTTTTTATCTGTCGGTCTTTTTAAAGGCAGGCGTTCTCACTATGTCACCCTGGCTTACATGGAGCTTTCCATGTAGACCTGGCTAACTAGACTTTTTATGCCTGTGGGATGGTGTTGCCCACAGCAATTAGCAATTGAGACAATCCCTCCCTCCATAGACATGCTTACAGGTCAATGTGATCTGGGCAATTCCCCAACAGAGACTCCCTTCTCAGGTGACTCTAGGCTGTGTCAAGCTGACAGTTATAATGAAGATACTCTGCTAGTATGTTACCTGCTGAATATCTCCCTAGCCCAAGTGCATAAACCCGTAGGAGCACTATTTCTGTTTAATTGCTGACTGCTTTGGCAGGAGGAATTTGGTAGTTTGGCTTTGGTTTTTCAAGACAGGGCTTCTCTGTGTAGCCCTGGCTGTCCTGGAACTCATTCTGTAGACCAGGCTGGCCTCCAAATCAGAGTTCCACCTGCCTCTGCCTCCCCAGTGCTGGGATTAAAGGCGTGTATGATCACTGCCTGGTGGCAGGAGATGTTTGGATGAATTTAACATGAAATTCACTTGATAACTGGGTGTGTGGTACATGCCTTTGATCCCAGCAGAGACAGGTAGATCATCTCTGTGAGTTCAAGGCCAGCCTGGTCTACAAAGTGAACTGCAGTATAGTCAGGACTACAAAAAACCCAAACAGCAACATCAACAGCAACAAACTAAAACAAAAAGAAATAAATTCACTTGATCACACAATTTTGAGATTGTGGGCATCTTGAATTAAAAAAAATAATTTAGTTCACATTTTTCATACAAGGTAAGATTTTCTTAATCATCTCATACTGGAAAATGACATAATTCTATATGAATTGCCAGAAAATGATCCCACACTCAAGTTTTCAGGCTTAGCTCCACATCCCACACTCCAAAGGAACTTTGGCTTCACTAGTTATCCCAGAAGGCACTGCAGTATCTTTGCCAAAGAGTACCCCTAAAGACTCCTGAATTCACCCATTTGGTTGATGTGGGATTTTCCTCCTTATGGTATGAATATGTTTTATCACCATTGGTTAATAAAGAAGCTGCTTTGGCCAATGGCTTAGTAGAGTAAAGCCAGGTGGGAAATCAGAACAGAGATAGAGAGAGAGAGAGTAGGTAGAGTCAAAGAGATGCCTTGTAGCTGCCAAAGGAGACAGGCACCCGACCCTTACCAGTAAGCCATAGCCTTGTGCTGATTCACAGATTAATAGAAATGTGTTAATTTTAAGACATAAGAGTTAGTTAATAAGAAACCTGAGATAATAGAACAAGCAATTTTGTAATTAATAATAGTTTTGTATGATTATTTGGGTCTCGGTGAATAGGAAACAAACAAGCAGTCTCTGCCTACAGATGGTACACAGTGTGGGGCACAATTACATCCACATAAAACCTGAGAGAGCTTGGGAAGGAATTCTAGACACAAAAGAACAGAGTTAACCACAGCTTCTTGGTAGTAGCATTTTCTTGGATTGGGCTCTGTTTGCTGTCAGTGAACAGAGGCACATCTTCTTTAAGAAAAGACTTCCTAACTCAGCATTAGCAGCAAGAACTGAGTGGCTTCTTTAAGAGCTGGATTTCTGGTTCATGCTGGTAGCATGAAATTCTGACTCTTTTGGAAGGTCCTCTACTTAAATGGGGTTTGTGAGCAGCTTGCTACTAATTCCTTAATGGCTACATAGACTCATTGTGTTCCTGTGTTGGGGGCTATCCTCAACAAAAATACTCTCTTCCAGAGTGGAGGCATGGGAATTTACAAATATAGTAAAGAATATGAAGATGTGAACAAAAATAATAAAATGCAGAAACATATAGGATAATATTTTGGGAGGGAATTTTTCAGTAAGTACTGAAAATTTGCCTGTGTTTTCTTTTTCAGCTGCTTAATATACTCCTGACGTCAAAAGGTAGGAGTAGAACAAAAGGATTGCATTAACATACAAATTAAAAGTCACGGGCTACATTCATCACTCACACCCTAGACCAAACTCGCTGTAGACAAACCACTCCTTGGGTGGAATTCCAAGTTATTTCCATAAAGGGAACTGGAACTTAGTTGGATCTATAGACTTTTGTTTTAGATAGGAACCAACTACTTCTCTAGTTTAGGAGCCTGAGGTCTGGCAACTAGCCACACCTGTCCACAGTAGCCTTGAGAAAGCAGAACTCTCTGACTTACAACTAGGTGGGACCTCATTTGAGTTAGAAGCACAATAACCATGAATGAACTAAAAACAAGTCACAAACTCTCTAACCTTTGACCTCTTTGGGCCTCCACATCCCTGGAGCTGCTGTGGTGAGCATGGCTCACAGAGGCGATGAACATGCCTCCACCATGTTGGACTGTGTAGAGCATAGAGACAGGGCCACAGAGTTGGTTCTAGTCATGCCCATTTAGCATTTAAAAAAGTGTTCTTGCTCAGAAAATGATTGCAAATAGACAATAAAGACAGATTGAGACAGAAATAGACCTCTGAACAGGTGTGTTTAAAAATGTACATAGGCTTGGGAGAGAGAAGAAAAAGTGCATAGACAGTTATAAAAAGAAGTAAAATCTTTAAAGAGACAGTAAAAGTAATATAAAAGAGTATAGACAGACATAAAGGAATAAAGAAAATAAATATTAAAAAGTAATAGAGTAAAAAAATCCACCTAAAGATGGAAAATACAGAGAGAGTCTGGATTATGCATATTATTGTGTTTTCTTTAAATTTTTTGACTGCAGAGAGACATTTGATTCTGGGGGCTGCTAAGTTAAGAAACCAGCGTAAAGGTCTCTTGACTTCAAAATTTGGGTCTAAGGATATGTTGCTTTGGAAAAGAGGGTCTGCTTTTGTTTTCATAGAGAACCTGTGGGTTCCTTTCAGACTAATGTGGTTTGATGGAACAAGACCCCCCAAAGTTCTCCAACAAAAAAGCAGAAAGCAGTTTGGAGAAAACTACGCCCAAATTCCCAAAATGGTTGTTTATAAATGTTTATTTTAATTTACAAAGGGTTAGTTATAAATGTTAATCAATTTCTAAAACAATAAGGGACATATGCTATAGAAATGAATATTTTATATTGGTATGGATTTGGTTTATTAATACAAACTTAAGGTCAATTTTGTATTTCTACTCTTGTTTAAGGTATTGTTTATACAGCTCATTTAAAAATGTAATGTATAATTAAATTTGCAGATTAATAGGTAGTCATTTATAATAGTCAAGCTTATAGTCATGTTAGATTTTCTAGAAATATAGAGATATATTTCAGATGGATAGTTGTTCTTCAAACCTTTCAAAGACATACAGATATGGCATTTAAAATGTTTTAAGAACTTAGACTTTTCTTGATAATGAGACAGGTCTACTTCTGGCAGTACCAGTTACTTCAGAGAGGTTGATGGGCATTGAAGAAACTCATTATGAAATTTGTCTTCAATGTGACAAGGCTAGCCATTTGTGCAAGAAACTGCTCTTGCCTGGGCTGCTTGATGGTGTGCTGTATGAACTGGACATGCAGGATCCACAGAAAAGTGACTGCTGAACTTTCCAAAAGATGGATGGCTCCTCCATGTTACTGCTTCACAGAATAAACTGCCAGACATTCTGCAGGGCACAGAAGAAAGCAACTGATGAATTTTGCCATTACAAGGCTGAATAGATCTTCAAATTTCCTGCTTCATGGAAAAGTCTGCTGGATACTCTGGGCCTATAGGCTAAAGATGGATGATGCCCCAACTTTACAGAAGAACTTTGAATGACTGTCTAGGAAGAGAGATGTTTCTGTCAATTCTAAAGTTTTGGAAGTTGCTTACAATGTACTTTCTGTTTACTTAGGTAATGTGATATCCTGGGGGTCTTTGAAGAGTTGAAGACAGATAGTTATAATTTCCTTAGTTATGATAAAGGATAAATTAAATATAAAACTTTAGACTCACAAAGATAGGATAGATGATACAGTATTTTCCTTAATTGACCAAATGTAAATGGATTAAATATTGTAATTATAATTCTTACTTGATAACTGTTTTGTTATATGTAATTTTACTATGTTAAAGTTAAAACCTTCCTTTTTATTTAGACAGAAAAGGGGAGATGATGTGGGATTCCCATCTGTATTCTGTGAATATGTTTTATTATTTTTGATTAATAAAGAAGCTTCTTTGGCCAATGGCTTAGCAGAGTAGAGCCAAATGGGAAATCAGAACAGAGATATATATTGAGAGTAGGCATAGTCAAAGAAATGCCATGTAGCTACAGAAGGAAACAGATACTGGACCCTTACCAGTAAACCACATAGCCTTGTGCCATTACACAGATTAGTAGAGATGGATTAATTTAAGATGTAAGAAATAGTTAATAAGAAGTCTAAGCTAATAGGACAAGCAGTATTTTAATTAATAATGTTTTGTGTGATTATTCAGGTCTGGGTGGCCAGGAAATGAATGAGTAGTCTCCTCTTACATTGGGTCACCCTATAGAACCTACCTTCCTCTCTTCTCCTGATCCAGATCCCCATGGGCAAGTCTCTTTACACTACTTATGTCTCAAATGGCACCATGATCACCACTGATGGCTTCTTCTTTTTTTTTTCTGGTGAAAAAAAATACAAGAGCACAAATCCACTTTTATTTATTTACTTTTCATTGGTTTAAATCCGGGATGGGTACAGCATCACACGGATTCTGTGTCCAATGGCCTTTGCAGGAAGGTTGCTTCGGAATTTGGCAAGAACCATGCCACTGTTTCCATGGGCCCGAGTTACTTTGCCCCAGATCACTCTGGTTTTGTTTTGTTTGCCTCCAGGTGTCACTGTGTTGTTCTTTGCTTTATATACATAAGCGCATCTCTTGCCCAAGTAAAATTCAGTTTCATCTCGGGCATAAACGCCTTCAATTTTAAGAAGAGCCGTGTGCTCTCTGGTTCCGGAGACCTTGCTTATAACCAGCAAAAGTGGACTTGCACCACAGCCTTCCAGACATATTGTCCTTTAGAAGTCCTATTCCCAGCAGGCCTCCACAGGCACCAAGATGGCCGAAAGAGCCACTGATGGCTTCTTATCTGAAACCAGAGCTGATGTTCACATCGTAGTAGAGACTGACCTTGAACTGATCATCCTACCTTCTCTTTCCATAGCTAAGATTATGAGTATAGGCCACCATGCCTGGCTTTGATGCTTGTCTTGAAGTGGCCCAAGTCTCATGCTGAGGGTACTGAGGCCTGATTCCAAGGTGAAGTCCTCCTTTGCCTCAAGAATCATAGGCAGTGGGACTTATTGCCTTTGAAAGGAACTATTTGTGAGACCTGGTGTTTCAGTTCTTAGGAGTTTTGTTTGCTTCTTTGCTTCAGTCCTTTGGTTCTAGGACTGCATTGTAAATCCAGTTGATCTGAAGATCTGTTTCATTTCTCTCTCTCTCTCTCTCTCTCTCTCTCTCTCTCTCTCTCTCTCTCTCTCTCTTTGGTTTTTTGAGACAGGGTTTCTCTGTGGCTTTGGAGCCTGTGCTGGCACTTGCTCTGTAGACCAGGCTGGTCTCGAACTCACAGAGATCCGCCTGCCTCTGCCTCCCAAGTGCTGGGATTAAAGGCGTGCACCACCACTGCCCGGCTAGATCTGTTTCATTTCTCTTGATTACTCTCCCTCTCTCCCCCTACCCTGTGTGTGTGTGCATGCACGTGCGCATGTGTGTGTGTGTGTGCGTGCATGCGTAGTACTTGCATATGCACACATGTGCTCCCTTGCTCATGTGTGTGTATATGAGTGGGGATCAAATAACAGCTTTGACTATCATTCCGTAGGCATTATCCACACACTCCCTCCACTCCCTTTTGTGACAATGTCTCTCACTCAGGAGACTAGGCTAGTTGGCCAATGAGCCTTGGGGATCTGCCTGTCTCTGCTTCTTGTATCATGGGAATTACAAATGTGCCACTATATTTTTAAACTTGGGTTCTGGGGATTGAACTCAGGTCTTCTTTCTTGCAAGGCACATACTTTATCAATTGAGCCATCTTGTGTCCACTTTCTATA
>NW_026067999.1:1939862-1963119 GCF_014885135.2 Alexandromys fortis
ATATACAGAGTCTCATGTATCCCCAGGCTGCTGTCAAAACGAATATGAAGTTGAGGATGACCTTGAACTTCTGATTTTCCTCTCTCCTTTTTCCCACTGCTGGAATGGCAGATATATACTACCACATCAAGTCTGATGCTGGGGACTGAACCCATGGCTTCAAGAACACAATCTAGCAATGGAGCCATCTATCTTACTCTATAAGCCCATTTCATAAACCCCTAGCTACCTCTTGTTCTACTTCCCAAGTTCCTGAATATACCTGATTTCTGTGGGGAATAAAGTTTAGGTTCAAGCTGACTCCTTAGCTATACTTAGAAAGAATAGTCCAAATTATGTTTTTCCTCCTTTTCATTCTTTATAATATAGTGCAAAGTTATTGAATGAGTAGCATCTTCTTCAATTTAAATTTAATAATCAGAAGAAATTCTGGGACACAATAGATATTCAAGGAGTATTTGTTGAGTGAATGAGAGCTTTTATTAGTGAGGAAATCTTCATTTCTGAGAACAAGACTGAATCTTTTTTTCTGGTTGCCAATCAAGGTCAATTTTAATCTTTATTTGGAACAGCTGTTCCTTTTGGGATTTGTGTCAGGTGTCTGAGAAGAGGCAGAGCCCAAGTCAGCATAGCTGAAAAGCAAAGAATTGAACAGCCCCTAGGCAGCATAATTATTATCAGAAAAGTAAGCTAACCTTTCTGATCACTCTCTTACTGTGTAAGGGGAGGAACGTCTAAGCTGAGATTGTGTGAGGCTGAAAAGAGTTGGAAGACTTTGCTGTTAAATCTTCACATAAAATTTGTGAAACAAATGATAGCTATTAAAAAATACTATTGATGGGCCTGGAGGGATTGTTCAGTGGTTAAAAACTTGGTTCCCAGCACTCACATCAGGAAACTCACAACTGCTTTGAACTCCGGCTTCCAGGAGATCTGATGCCTTCTTCTGGTCTCTTTGGGCAGCCACACACACATAGCACACACACTCACATATACACAAAAATAATTTAAAGAACCTTTGAAGTACTATTGATGGTTCTAAGAAAGAAAAATCCTGTGTCTAAGCATCATTGAAGTTTGTCACTGTTGTTCCTGGCTGTAGAGCTTGGGAACCATTAAGTATCTAGCCTCAGCCTCATGCAATAGGAATAAAAATGGTGTGTAAATTCAGTATACATTTGCTATGTATTTGGATGGAAATAAAGTCATTTCAACAAATAGTTTGTAGCTCAATGAATGTAAAAACATGCTTTGGTTATCTATATCTATATTTATACTATATCATTAAAATCTACCGATGTTCCTGGGGCCAAAGGTTATTCAGTTGTTTTCTCTCTTTTCTCCCATCCCCTTCTTTTGAGACAGGATCTCTTGTAGCCCATGCTGACCTTCAGCTGGATAAGTAACTGATGATAGCCTTAGACCTTAAACTTCTGACCCTTCTGCCTCTATCTCTGGAGTGCTGGGATTACAAGACACCCTCCCTCCCTCCCTCCCTCCCTCCCTCCCTCCCTCCCTCCCTCCTTCCCTCCCTCCCTCCCTCCCTCCCTTCCTTCCTCCCTCCTGCTCTCTTTTCTTTCCCTCTTCCTTTCTGAGTGAGATAAGGACGAAACACAGTGCTCCATGTATGCTGAACCACAGCCCTAGACCCCGTTTAGCTTTTGTGATCCTTATTCCATTTGCATTAACAAAATGCACAGAGTTTAATGAATGTTTGAACAATAATTGCAAGAAGGAATCCAATTTCTGAACTGCTCTTTTGCCTGTTAATTGTAGATGAAGAACAAATCAAAGTCACTGAAATTATTGTCTAGGATACATAGTACTTTTGGAGTTATGCTACATAAAAAGTGCTCAGCAATAAAATGTGTTTTTAAGCCAACTATGCCATATTTGACTGTCAGCATATTATTTATTAAGTAAAATAACCAGGAGAATCTAAGTTCTTGTTATACCAGATTGATGTCATAATTCAATAATTTTTCTAGGTTGCTAATTTTTTTTGTTGTTTATTTGTTTTTGTGACAGGGTTTGTCTGTAGCTTTGGAGCCTGTCCTGGAACTAGCTCTTGTAGACCAGGCTGGCTGCAAACTCACAGAAATTCACCTGCTTCTGCCTCCTGAGTGCTGGGATTAAAGGCATTTGCCACCCTGCCCAGCTGATTGTTAGTTTATTATAGAACTGTTTAATTTATTTTCTCCTAGACTAGATGCATGTAGCCTATGCTGGTCTCAAACTCACTGTGTGGCCAAGGATGGCCTTGAACTTCTGATTTTCCTGCCTCTACATTCCAAGTGTTTGGCTTCTAGGAGTGCACAAGACATGCCTAAGCAGCTGCCAAGGTCTACTGAAGGTAGAGAAATGTTGTCTGAATCAGATTTTGTTTTCTTATTGGGACAACTATTAGAACGGAATTCCAATGCTCACCAATGACCATAAGGTTCTTCTTATGACACAACAGCAGAGGAGAGATGACATAAGCCTCCTGGTAGCAAACAACTAGAATCTCTGAGTGCTATGGAACTACCATCGACTCAAATGGTCACCGAGTTTATAAGAAAGTAAAGTATAGCTGTAGGGGAGAGAAATAATGAGCAACTGGGCGAGAGCTGTGTCTCTGTTGGTAAAGTGCCTGCCCACCATTCAGGAATCCTTGACTTTGCTCCTCACCACCATATAAACCAACTGGGACACACCTGTCATCTCAGCCTCTGGATGGAGGCAGGTGGATCAAGTTCAAGGGTATCCTCGACTACTTACAGACTTTGGGGCCTGCCTGAGATGTCAGGAGAAATGGAAAAAGAGGCCCATCAACTCCCAGTGTCAGCAATCCCAACTATAGAAATGATCCCTAGAAATATAATTACTATATATTGTTAGAAATAACCAAAGCCAGGTGGTCGTGGCACATGCCTTCAATACCAGCATTCAGGAGGCGGAGGTAGATGGAGCTCTGTGAGTTTGAGGCTAGCCTGGTTTACAGAGCAAGTTCTAGGATATCCAAGTCTACATAGAGAATCCTGTCTCAATCCCCTCCAAAGAAACCTTACCAACCAACCAAACAAACAAAAGAAATAAATAAATTTAAGCTTGAGAAACTAAGAGATGGTGAGAGCCAGTACCATGACAACTGGGTCTTGAAGACGATGTAGTGATAGGAACTGTTTATGGGAGAGATAAAACAGAGACATTGTCATAAATTTTGAACTTTAAAAGAGCTTATGAGAAAATGATTTTTAATTCTTATGGGAGAAAGAAATTCTCTTGGGAACTTATAACTATAAACATGCCTTCTTGTATTTTGGATCTTGAATTTATTTATTTTTATTTCTATTATATGTTTGGTTGGGGGTGGTGGTATGTGCATGTGTGAGTGCAGGTACCCTGGAAGGCCAGAAGAATTTGCTGGATTCTCTGGAACTGGAGTTGCAGGTGTTTTAAGTTACCTGATGTGAGTATTGGGAACCTAACTTAGGTCCTCTGGAAGAGTGGTAAGTATTCTTAACCACTGAACTATCTCTCAAGCTCTGGATCTTAACTTTATATTGCTTGTATGAAAAAGAAATCACCAACTCAAGAAATAGACAGGGTATATGTCCAGATGTTTTTGGAGGGGATTCCTGACAAGTACTCTCTGGAAGACCATATCTTCAACATAAGCAATATGTCGTTTTCATGGATAAGGAAATAATCCCAATGAACATTAGCTAATAACTCAAAACAGTCACCAGTAGCAATACACGAAGAGAAAGAATTAGCAGATATGACTAACAGCAAAATCATACCCCAAGAACTTCAAGTTGCAGAATCATTGGGTAAGCGTTGTGTTATTTACTTGCATGTTGCCACCATGAAATATCTAATAGAAGCAATTTTAAACAGGGAAGACTGGTTTTGGCTCATGGTCTCAGAGAGGTCAATCCATCATGGTGATGGAGGCATGTAGGAGCAGCACAGTTCAGGTCATGGGGATAAAGAAACAGAAAAGGGAGAGTGTGCTCACTTGGGGGTGTTTTCCCTTTGCCTATTTTAGTTCATCTGGGAACCTGGCACATCGAATGTATCACCCACATTCAGGGTGTGCCTTCCTCACTCAGTTTACCCTCTCCATAAATTCACAGACACACCAGTCTCCTCGGTGATTTTAAATACCCTCAAATAGACAGTGAAATTTTTCTTTTTTATTATTTTTTTTTAAAAAAATACCAATCCAAATTCCCACTCCTTCCCCTCCTCCCATTCCCTCCACATAGCCTCCTACCCCACCCCCTCTAATCCTAAAAGAGGGTAAGGCACTTTGCTTTGTGGAAAGTACAAGGCCCTCCCTATTACATCTAGGCTGAGCAAGGTATGCATCCAAAGAGAATAGGTTCCAAAAAGCCAGTACAAGCAGTAGGGGTAAATCCTGGTGCTACTGCCAGTGGCCCTCAGTCTGCCCCAACCATACAACTGTCAACCACATTCAGAGGGACTAGCTTGGTCCTACGCTTGTTCCTTCCCAGTCCAGCTGAAGTTGGTAAGCTCCCATTAGCTCTGGCAAACTGTTTCAGTGGATGAACCCTTCATGGTCTTGACCCCTTTGCTCATATTCCCATTCCTTCTATTCTTTAACTGGACGTTGGGAGCTCAGTTGATATTGGTCTCTGCCTCTGTTTCCATCTGTTCTTGGACAAAGGTTCTATCGTGATATTTAAGATAATCATCAGTGTGACTACAGGGCAAGGCCAGTTCGGGCACCCTCTCCTTTAGTGCTTAAGGTTGTAGCTGGAGTCATCCTTGTGGATTCCTGGGAATTTTTCTAGAGCCAGGTTCTTTCCTTCAAGTTCTCCCACTTTCTCTTCTATCAGGTTCAGTGTGGTCGGATTTATATTGAGGTCTTTAATCCATTTGGACTTGAGGTTTGTGCATGGGGATAGATATGGATCTATTTTCATTCTTCTACAGGTTGACATCCAGTTATGCCAGCCCCATTTTTTACATATGCTTTCTTTTATCCATTGTATAATTTTAGCTTCTTTGTCAAAAATCAGGTGTTCATAGGTGTGTGGATTAATATTCAGGCCTTCAATTTGATTCCATTGGTCAACGTCTCTGTTTTTATGCCAATACCAAGCTGTTTTCATTACTGTAGCTCTGTAATGGAGCTTGATGTCAGGGATGGTAATGCCTCCAGAAGTTCCTTTATTATATAGGATTGTTTTGGCTATCCTGGGTTTTTTGCTTTTCCATATGAAGTTGAGTACCATTCTTTTGAGGTCTGTGAAGAATTTTACTGGGATTTTGATGGGGATTTCATTGAATCTATAGACTGAATTTGATAAGATTGCCATTTTTACTATGTTGATCCTTCCTATCCAAGAACATGGGAAATCTTTCCATTTTCTGGTATCTTCTTCAATTTCTTTTTTCAAAGACTTAAAGTTCTTGTCAAATAGGTCTTTCACTTCCTTGGTTAGTGTTACCCCAAGATATCTTATGTTATTTGTGGCTATCGTGAAAGATAATGTTTCCCTAATTTCCCTTTCAGCTTCTTTATAATTTGTGTATAGGAAGGCTACTGATTTATTTGAATTGATCTTGTATCCTGCCACAAAGTATTCATCAGCTGTAAGAGTTCTCTGGTAGAGTTTTTAGGGTCACTTATGTACACTAGCATATCATCTGCAAATAACGAACCTTTGACTTCTTCCTTTCCAATTTGAATCCTCTTGATCCCTTTTGTTGTCTTATTGCTATTTCTAAAATTTCAAGAACTATGTTGAAGAGATATGAAGAGAGTGGACAGCCTTGTCTTTTTCCTGATTTTAGTGGAATCACTTTGAGTTTCTTTCCATTTAATTTGATGTTAGCTGTCAGCTTGTTATATATTGCTTTTATTATATTTAGATATGATCCTTATATCCCTTATCATGAAGGGGTGTTGGATTTTGTCAACTGCCTTTTTAGCATCTAATGAAATAATTGTATACTTTTTTCTCTCAGTTTATTTATATGCTGGATTACATAGATAGATTTTCATATGTTGACCAGCTCTGCATCTCTGGGATGAAGACTACTTGATCATGATGGATGATTTTTTGATGTGTTCTTGGATTCAGTTTGCCAGTATTTTATTGAGAATTTTTGCATCCATGTTCATGAGTTACATGGTCTGTAATTCTCCTTCTTGGTTGAATCTTTGTGTGGTTTTGGTATCAGAGTAACTATAGTCTCATAAAAAGAGTTTGGCAGTGCCCTTTCTGTTTCTATTATGTGGAACACTCTGAGGAGTATAGGTATCAGCTTTTCTTGGAAGTTCTGGTAGAATTCTGCACTAAAATCATCTGACCCTGGGTTTTTTTTTTTTTTTGGTTGGGAAGTTTTTGATGACAGCTTCTATTTCCTCACAGCTTATAGGTCTATTTAATTTGCTCACCTGGTCTTGATTTAATTTTGGTATATGGTATCTATCTAAAAACAAGTCCATTGCCAAACTCTTTTACATTTTCCAATTTTGTAGAGTACAGGTTTTTGTAGTAAGACCTAATGATTCTCTGAATTTCCTCTGTGTCTATGGTTATGTTCCCCTTTTCATTTCTGGTTTTGTTAATTTGGATGTTCTCTCTCTGCCTTTTGATTAGTTTGGATAAGGGTTTGTTAATCTTGTTGATTTTTTCATTGATTCAACCTCAAAGACAGACACTACCTTAGAGTGAAGGGGTGGAAAAAATGTTTTCCAAACAAATGGACCTAAAAAACAAGCGGGTGCAGCTATCCTAATATCTAATGACATCGATTTCAAACTAAATTCAGCCAGAAGAGATGGAGAAGGACACTTTATACTCATAACAGGAACAATTCATCAGGATAAAGTCTCAATCCTGAACATCTATGCCCCAATACAAGAGCACCCTCATATGTAAAAGAAACATTGCTTAAATCACACATCAAACCCTACACACTAATAGTAGGAGACTTCAACACTCCACTCTCACCAATGGACAGGTCAACCAGACAGAAACTTACAGAGAAATAAGAGAACTAACAGATGTAATGAATCAAATGGACTTAAGAGACATCTCTAGAACATT
This sequence comes from Alexandromys fortis, assembly GCF_014885135.2. Classification (NCBI taxonomy): domain Eukaryota; kingdom Metazoa; phylum Chordata; class Mammalia; order Rodentia; family Cricetidae; genus Alexandromys; species Alexandromys fortis. The sequence continues at coordinate 1,946,933 of NW_026067999.1, forward strand.
TCACCCAAACACAAAAGAATATACCTTCTTCTCAGCACCTCATGGAACCTTCTCTGAAACTGATCACATACGCAGTAACAAAGCAAACCTCCCCAGATACAAAAAATTTGGAGTAACCACCTGTGTCTTATCAGATCACCATGGAGTAAAGTTAGAATTTAACAACAATCCCACCCCCGGAAAGCTTACAAACTCATGGAAACTGAACCGTCAACTACTGAACCACACCTGGATCAAGGAAGAAATAAAGAAAGAAATGAAAGTCTTCCTTGAATTCAACAAAAATAAAGGCACAACATACCCAAACCTACGGGACACTGTGAAAGCAGTGCTAAGAGGAAAGTTCATATCACTAAGTGCCCACATAAAGAAAACAGAGAAAGCTCACATTAGAGTCTTAACAGCACACCTGAAAGCTCTAGAACAAAAAGAAGCAGACTCACCCAGTAGGAATAGAAGATAGGAAATAATAAAATTGAGGGCTGAAATCAACAGAATAGAAACAAAGACAGTGAAATTTTTCAACTGATTTTATTGAGCTATACATTTTTCTCTACTCCCTTTCCTACCCTCTGCTCCCTCCCCTTCATCCCTCTCCCATGGTCCCCATGCTCCCAATTTACTCAAGAGAGATTATTTTTTACTTCTTCCCATGTAGATTAGATCCACATACGTCTCTCTTAGGGTCCTCTTTGTTGTCTAGGTTTTCTGGGATTGTAATTTGTAGGCTGGTTTTCTTTGCTTTATGTTTAAAAACCACTTATGTGTGAGTATATAAATGTCTTTCTGGGTCTGGGTTACCTCACTCAAAATGATGTTTTCTAGCTCCATCCATTTGCCTGCAAATTTCAAGATGTCATTATTTTTTTTCTGCTGTGTAGTACTCTATTGTTTAAATGTACCACATTTTCCTTATCCATTCTTAAGTCGAGGGGTATTTAGGTTGTTTTCAGGTTCTAGCTATGACAAACAATGCTGCTATGAACATAGCTGAGCACATGTCCTTGTGGCATGGTTGAGCATCCTTTGGCTATATACCCAAAAGTGTTATAGCTGGGTCTTGAGGAAGGTTATTTTCTAATTTTCTGAGAAATTGCCATACTGATATCCAAAGGGGCTGTACCAGCTTGCACTTCCACCAGCAATGCTGGAGTGTTCCCTTTTCCCCACAACCTCTCCAGCATAAGTTGTCATCAGTGTTTTTGATCTTGGGAGAAGGTTGAAGGGGAGGGGAGAGGTAGGGAGGGGAGCAAAGAAAAATTTAGAGCTCAATAAAAATCAATAAAAAGTAAATAAGACTCAAAAATATTTATTCTGTTATTTTAAATTATGTGTATTACGTCTGTTTCTGTACATGAGTCTGTGCCAGAAACAGGCACTGGATTTCTTGGAACTGGAGTTAGTTATAGGTGGTTGTGAGTTACTTTATGTGGGTGCTGAGAGCTAAACTTGGGTCCCTCTGGATAGGCAGCACGTACTCTTAACCACAGAACCATTTCTCCAGCCCCATCACTCTTTCTCTAGTAAAATGCCCGTGTGATGAGATGAAGTGAGGTGAATGGCATGTGCATTTTGCTGTAGTGTTGGGAAAAGGATTATTCGTGGAACGCTGCATTAATTACTTTTGTCTTTCTTGGGGCTGGCCATACAAACCCGATGATCTGAATTTGGTTCCCCAGATTCTATGTGAAAATCCTAACACTCCCATGGCAAGGCAGGAAGTAGAGACAGCAGAATCACCTGGAAGCTTGTGGGTCGGGTAGTTTGGAGTGTGCAGCACAGCAGAAACAATGAGAGAGGCGCTGCCTCAATACAAGGAGGAAGGAGAGAACCTGCTCCTCTGCCTTCCACTGTGGACTATATTCTACATCTACATGCACATCCCTCACTCTCTTTCTCTGTCTCTGTCTCTGTCTCTTTTTCTCTCTCTCATTATGATAATGATGGTAATGATGATGATAGAGCAACTTAAGGAAGGAGGGCTTATTTGGCTCATATTTTGAGCATACGGTGTGGAAGATACGGCAGCAGGAGATTGAGGCAACTGGTAACATCAGAAGCAGAGGGAGGTGAATTCTGGAACTCAGTTCACGGTCACTTTTTCATTCGGTTCAGCCCATAGGATGGTGCCACCCACATTCACAGTGGGTCTTTCCTCTCCTGATGATCACTTCTGGAAACAGCCTCACAGCCACACCCAGAGGCGGGTTCCCATGATGATTCTAAAGCCTGTCACGTTGGCAGTGAAGATGAACCATCCCAAGTAGAGTGGTGTAGCACCTGATTCCACCAGGCACCTCAGCATGAGATGTACTTGAAAAATCGGAAGCTGTTTACTTCTGTAATCTTCCATTTACATTTCTAGACCATGGTTGATTGTGCATAACGGAAGCTTTGCAAAGAAAGCTGCCTACGTAGGGACTTCCATAATCATCTTGTTACCCTGTGGCAGATAACTATTCTTGAAAATAGCCATCCAATGACAACTCTAAGGGAGTATGGACATGCAATGATCGGCCACAGTCTGCAAGACCAGATGGGCACTAGGTATTTGGGCACTTTTTTTTTTTTGGTTTTTCGAGACAGGGTTTCTCTGTGGCTTTGGAGCCTGTGCTGGCACTAGCTCTGTAGACCAGGCTGGTCTCGAACTCACAGAGATCCGCCTGCCTCTGCCTCCCGAGTGCTGGGATTAAAGGCATGCGCCACCATCGCCCGGCTTTTGGGCGCTTTCTTATTGGGTGGTAACATTACCAGGAGTTGCGTCTTCCATCTGAGAAACAAACCTTCCATGGCTGATAGGACCCAGAAAGATGGATGTTGGTGCCTGGGAGCTGTGCTGTTTTTCTTTTTGTTTGCAAAGTCAATGGTCAGTCTACAGAACAGTAATCAGTGTTTCAGACCTGTGTGGTACCGAGCACTGAGCTTTGAGCCCCAGGTATTTATCTATTCATTGGCATGGGGGATGGTTTTACATTTATCAACAGTTCTGAAAATATTTCTATTAAAACTGGTTGTTCTGCAGGACTCCCGATTTCCATAAGAGGATGCCAATTAGAACAGCAAAACGCTGGTCAACAGGATGGCAAAGGGGTTATAGGCCAGGAGACAACAACACAGGCTTAATCACAGAGGCCCCAGAGATTTCCTATGGCTTAACCCCATAGTTCTCATTGACTGAGTTTGGCTTCTCTGGTGCCCACACTCTCTCTTTCTGACAATTTGACATATCTCCTCACTACCAAATCCCTTTGCTCCTACAGAAGATTAAAATTCCCTCTCAGGGAGCCAAAAAATGCCCATTAACCAAGATAAATGGTAGTTGGAAGCGTAAGTGTGACTCATTTGGTGTCAGCTTTCCAGGGAGGTGTCTGTGAAAAACTGTCCGCAAAATTAATTTATGGAAAAGGATAAATTTCTTTCAGCCGATTGTGTTTCCAGAGCCGAGGCTTTGGAAAATGAGATCATGATTCTGCATGTGTTCTGTGCGAGACATTTGGCTTCCAACAAGATCTGCGAAAAGGGGAAAAAAAAACCTGTTTCTGCTTTCAGACTGGCACTGGGCTGTGCTGGTTCTTAGCTCGTGTCACAAAATTGACTGTTTTATATGGTAGAGTGAATTCAGATTTGAACTCTCCAAGTCTTATTCTTTAACGTGAAATTGGCTGCTCCCCGAGGTTTCTACCAGCTGAGCAATTATTTATGTTGGCAAGACATCACAGTTCAGCCAAACACCAGGATCCAGACTACAAGGTGAGACACACAAAAGAACATTCAACTGAGAGCTGCAATTTTGGCTTCTAGGCCCAGCTTGGGCCATCAGGTAGCTGTGGACTTTTGTGGTCTTTGTGTTTCAGGAAGAATGCATGTGACTTTGAGCTTATAGTACATTTACTTTCCTAACCTGTCTGGGCTCTACTCACTTATTTAGCACACTATTCCCAAGTTGAAAGTCTGCAAATTATTTTATGGAGCAAATCACTATGGGGCTAGAGATGTGGCTCAGAAATTAAGAACACTTGGCACTCTTCAACAGGACCCAACTTCTGTTCCTAGCATCTATATGGAGGTGTACAGCAGTCTGTAACTCTAGTTCCAGGGGGCCTAATGGCTTCTTCCAGCCTCTATGGGTACCATCAGCAAGCACTCATGTGTGTACAGTCACATATAGTCACACGCACATAAACATATAAAATCACTGTATGCCTGCTCTTCAATGTTTCTAGTGGCAACTAACACTACTCAAACATCTGACAACTTTTCCAAGTAGCAGTTTCCTTTCAGTGTGTTAAGAGGAACCACTCATATATGAATGTATGTGCGTTTGAGTGTCCACTTCTTGGAACACTTCGAGTCTTAAATGCCATAGCTACGAAATATTCTCATTTCCTTTCTGTTGCTGTTATAGACATCATGATCAAAAGCAACCTGGGAAAGGAAAGGGTTTACTGCAGCTTACACATCCAGGGCACAGTCAGCCCATCACTTAGGGAAATCAGGGCAGGAACTCAAGAGGGAACTGAATATTGGAGTAAGGAATGTTGTTTACAGGCTTGCTCTCTGGCTCTGCTCAGCTAGCTTTCATACACAACCTAGGACCATCAGCAAAGGGACAATGCTACCTGTAGGATCCAACCGTGATAAACTTAATAGCAACAGACCATCCAAAGGAAGTTCTTAACGTTGCAACCATTGTCACCTGCAAGTGTAGGATGGTGTAGGAGGTCCTTCTGTTTTTGTGTTGCTTTCATTGGTTAATAAAGAAAATGCTTTGGGCCTGGTGATAGGGCAGAACTCAGGCAGGATTCTGAATTCCGGGAGGAAGAAAGCAGAGTCAGAGAGCCTCCATGGAGACGCCAGGTCAGACATGTTAAATCCTTTCCAGTAAGCCATGACCTTGTGGTAAACACAGATTAGTAGAAATGGGTTAAATCAAGATGTGTGAGACGTGGTCACAAGTTAAGAAGATCTGGGCAATTCCTCAATTGAGGTTCCTTTGCCCCAGGCCACTCTTGGTTGTGCCAAGTTGACAATAAAAACACTAACCAGTGCAGGGGCTGGAGAGATTGTTTAGGGATTAAAATCATTTGCTGCTTGTTGCAGAATATTGCTTTCACTATGTAAAGGTATGTTGCATTTGCGTATACTTCATTTATTTAATGATGTAAAGATGTGTTACATTTGGTGCTGCTGATTGTTTAATGGTGTAAAGATGTGGTACATTTGTTTTGCTGTATTTGTTTAATGATACAAAGATGTGCTGCATTGCCTGCCTAAGACATCTGATTGGTCTATTAAAAAAACTGAATAGTCAATAGCGGGGCAAGAGAGGGATGGAGAGGGCTGGCAGACAGAAAAAAGGAGGAGAGGAACCTAGGCTTGAGAAAAGAGAATGAGAGAGAATGGGGGAGAAAGAGAGGAAGACACTCAGGACCAGCCAGCCAGCCAGACACAGAGAAGGACAGACAGAATCAAAGAAAGGCAAAAACCCCAAGGCAAAACACAGATGAAGAGAAACAGGTTGTTTTAAGTTGTAAGAGCTAGTGGGGCAAGTGTAAGATAAGACTGAGCATTCATAACTAATTATAAGTCTCTGTGCCGTGTTTGGGGAGCTGTTGGTGGCCAAAAGAAAGCCTGACAAAGTTGCACTTGCAGAGGACCTGGGTTTAGTTTCCAGAACCCGCATGGCATCTCACAACTGCCTGCAACTCTAGTTCTGGGGAATTCAATGCCCTCCTCTGGCCTTTGTGGGCATAAGGTAATATGCAGTGCACATACATGCATGAAAGCAAACATTCATTCACACACAGAAAATAAAAAATGAAATATTAAAAACCCCTAACCCACACAACTCATTTATGGTGTTTTGAATAAGACCACTTTCCCCCCAGTACACAGAGTCTCATGTATTTGAATGCTTAGTTACCAGGGTGAAGAGCTGTTTAGAAGAATTAGAAAGATTAGGAGGTGTGGCCTTGTTGGAGGAAGTGTTTCTTGGGCTTTGAATTTTCAAAAGCCCATGTTAGACCCAGTGGCTCGCTGTTGGCCTGCAGATCAAGATGTAGCTCTCAGCTGGTGCTGCAGCACCCTGTCTGCCTGCACGCCACCATGCTCCCTGCCATGATGCTAATGGACTAAACCTCTGAAACTGTAAGCAAGCCGCCAATTAAATGTTTTCCTTTTTAAGAGCTGCCTTGGTCATGGTGTCTCTTCACAGCAATAGAACAGTGACTCAGACACCGTATAATGGTTAATATTGATTCTCAACTTGCAAGATCTATAATCACTTAGGAAACAAATCTCTATACATGTCTGTGAAGGAGATTCTAGATTCAGTTAACAGAGGTGGGGAGACTCATCCTGAATGCAGATGCCACCATGGAAATGCGCTGGAATCCCAGACTGAATAAAAAGAAGCCAGTGACCTACTACCAGCATTTATCATTCATTGTCTGCTTTCTGACTTTGGATGTAGCCACCTCATGGTACTGCTGCCATAGAGTGTACCATTAACTCTGGACCCACATAAACTCTTCCTTCCTCCACCTTTTTTTTTTCCTTTTTGAGACAGGGTCTCACTATGTAGCTCTGACTGTCCGAAAACTCACTCTGTAGACCAGGCTGGCCTCAGACTCACAGAGATCCACTTGCTTCTGCCTTCCAAGTACAGGGATCAGAGGTGTGCGCCACTAAGTCTGCCAACTCTTCCTTTCTTTCGTTGCCTCTGTCAGGTATTTTGTTTGCAGGATTGAGAAAAGCACTTAATACAGCTGACTATTGAGTCAGCCAGATAACTCTCCTGAATTAAATAGATGAAGCTAAATAATAATCTATAGCTCATATAGCAGCAGAAACTCTCACCTGCTTCGAGACACTATGAGAATGCATCCAAACACAGTATCCTTTCTCAGAACTGGGGGAACGCCATTGGCACATACAAATGGGCAGAGGGATTTACTATCTTCCTGGGGACAGGGAGAAGTTCCCATGAAATTCAGGCAGAGAACATAAACAAAAGATTCCAGTAACCTTATTAAAAATCATCTGCAAACAGCTCGTCTTTTATTTAAATGGAGGACCGAAGTCTTTGACACCACCTTCTATTCGAGCCGGAAAGAGTGATCGCATGTTTACCTCTTCTTCAAGATGGTGGTTGCTCTTTACTCAATGTCTCTGATGTGTCAGAGCCAGGAAGAACTATTGACAAGTGTGTATCAGAACTCATATTTTAAATGTTTATCTTTTCATTGTTTACGCGTGTGCCCATGTCTGTGCATGTTCCTATGGGTATTGATAGACCTCCAGGAGAGGGGAGTGGAGGCCCTAGAATTGCACTTATAGGCAATTGTGAGCTGGCTGACATGAATACTGGACACTGAACGATTCCTTGGACGGAACAGCAAATGCTCTTAACTGTTGTGACATTTCTCCAGTCCCAATGCCCTCATTTTAGAAACTAGAAAACTGAGGTTCAGAGATGTTCAAGAACTCACCCCAGGATTCATTGAGACTAGGGGTTCTCAACCCCTTTGGCAATCCTCTCTCTCCAGAAATCTTTACATTAGGATTCATAACAGTAGCAAGATGACAGTTATGAAGTAGCAATGAAAATAATGTTATGGTTGGGGTCACCACGACACGAGGAACTGTACTAAAGGGTCGCGGCATTAGGAAGGTTGCGAACCACTGGGCTAGACAATCCCCTACTGAGACCTCCTTCCTAGGTGAGTCTGGATTGTCAAGATGGCAATTCAAATTTGCTGCTTTAGACAGGAATGTGGGAATGGGCTTGTGGGGAGGAGGGGTCGGGGTGACAGGGGTTGGAGACAGGTAACAACACAGTGGTGAGAGGGAACAAAATGTACTACAGACATGTAGGAAACCATCAAAGACTACATGTAGTCAGTCTAAACCCAAAACAACACCCAAAAAACCAAACAACAAAGCTGTACTGGGGATACACATCAGGGGAGGCAGCCAGGCCAGGGAGCCCGACTCTCAGACTCTTTTCTAAACTTGCAGGTGGCCTTGCTTTCAGGGGCTACTGAATCAACCTTTAGTGAACACGTGCTTAAATAAACTCTTCAGGATGGCTTTGAGGCTTGGGAATGGTTTACTGCAGTCTGGAAGACAAGACAGAGGAATCTGAAGTCTTGCCAACCAGAATCCGATTCCAGGAGGCTTTGTCCACTTTCCACTGAGTAATCTCTTTTAATGGTCTTGACCCTTTTGGAATTAATCTTCGTTTTAAAGCTTACACCCCATTAGCCATCCATTCTTTTGTCGTACTCACCCTTTTGTTTCCAGAGCATCTGGCCCACTACCTCATTGGCTCAGCTTCCTTTTCCTTCCCCTGGGCTTTAGGTCCTTTCCTGTCCAGGGGAAGACTCCATACTTCATTGCATCCACATCTTCTTAGGTTCTAACACGCTATTATTTTCAAAACCTTCTCCTTGCCTTCCTCTCTTGCAGGTCCTACCCAGCAGGACAAAGTAAACTTGCTCCCTTTCATCTTTCCATCTGGGTTGTTGAGGCATTCCGGAGCAAGAGTGTCCAATTTCAGAGATCCATAGCAAAAGGCAAATTAATAATTTTCAAACTACTGTAATTATTTTGCACTTAGTTCTTTTTTGACACAGGACCTCACTGTGTAGCATGTTTGTGACTTTTAAACTTGTAATCCTGTCTCCATCTCCCAAGTACTGGAGTTACAGGCACCCCCCCCCCCCAACAAACTATTAGAATTAATGGGTGCAAAGCTGGAGAGATGCTTTAGTGGTTAAGAGTACTGGCTGCTCTTACAGAGGATCCAGGTTCAATTCCCACATGGCATTGTACTACCACCTATAACTCCAGTTCCAGGGCATTCAGTGCTCTCTTCCAGCCTCTGCAGGCACAAGGCATATATGTGGTGTTCATATACATATATGTTAGGAAAACACTCATACACATAAAGTAAAAATAAATTCTAAAATATTGTTGTTTACAAAAGGAATAGATTTAATATTATATAATTTACTATATATTTATGTGCAAAAACGATACAAGGAAAGGAACCTAAAATTTTTGTCTCATGCCTCAAACCCACTGTCTACACTGTCACTTGGAAGTTTTGTACTATACAGAGAGAAATGAATCCTGAGGTTTGAACTCTGATAACTTTCTGGCCTTATGACCTCAAACTCTCAAACTTCCTTAAGTTAGTCCAGACTTTTCTTTCCTGTATTCATAGGATAGACTTTTCTTTCTATTGAAAAAAATCCTTCCTTCCTTCCTTCCTTCCTTCCTTTCTTTCTTTCTTTCTTTCTTTCTTTCTTTCTTTCTTTCTTTCTTTCTATTTATTTAAGTGTGTGTGTGTGTGTGTGTGTGTGTGTGTGTGTGTGTGTGTATGTGTGCATGCGCGAACCCTAGGGTGCCTGCGTGGAAGGAAGTCAGGGGCCAACTTGTGGGAGCTGGTTCTCTCCTTCCTCTATCTTCCTCTATGAGTCCCGAGGACTGAACTCAGGTTGTTAGACTTGGGGGTATGCACTTCCCCACTTAGCCATTGCTTAGTTTTTTTCCAAGCCAATTCTTTTCTCTGTGCTTTTAAGCCTCTTCTTTCCATTTCCACTAGAATAAAGATATTTCTCAATATTTTTCTTATATGTTCAATTTGGATCTTTCCCTGTGGCCTTTTAAGATACTAATGTTGCCACTATCTCAAAAAAAACCTATAACAAGTCTTGGCAGACCTCTAAATCACTGTTCGCTATCACATTTCCCAAAGAAAAGCCTAAACTTGCTGTATCTGTTCCTTCTCTCTTAAAGACACTTAAGCTCATTTGAATCTTATTTCCTCTTCTTCTCACTCTAAATGGCTTTCATCAAAATCACTGATGGCTTCATTAGCTGCTTACACCAATGGGTTCTTTTCTTTTCTTTTTTTAAATTTATTTGTTTATTAAAGATTTCTGTCTCTTCCCCGCCACCGCCTCCCATTTCCCTCCCCCTCCCCCAACCAAGTCCCCCTCCCTCATCAGCCCAAAGAGCAGTCAGGGTTCCCTGCCCTGTGGGAAGTCCAAGGACCACCCACCTCCAACCAGTTCTAGTAAGGTGAGCATCCAAACTACCTATGCTCCCAATGGGTTCTTTTCAACCCTGTGTTTGCTCACACAATTCAAGCCTTCAATGTATACCCTGACAATGGACTTCTGGGTCCTGACGCAGGCCTGTCTCGACTTCAAATTCAGTCCTATATTTATACTTGGTGGCTTTGCTTCAATTTCCATGGTCCTAAGCCAGGACTGTCTATATTTCTTTTGATCAAGGGCTGAAGAAGTTGGATATATTCCTAGATGGAAGAGTGGAGTCATGGTAGGTTACTGTCGAAGTTATAACATAGGAGTTAGAACCAGACCATGCTGGATTCCTGGTGTAAGGCAGTTATTGTTATTGTTTATTTTAAAATTGTTGTTGGCTTCTTTCTGTTTGACATCTTAGTGAATGTATATTTCTCAGGAGGCAGGGAGTACCTGTAACTTGGCAGTTACTTCGATTTCTTAGCTGTAAACCCTCTAGACTAATGGCGAATGACAGGCTGGCAGTTGGGACATTTTACAACCCCAGGGGAAGAGAAAGGGAGGAGGCGGTCACAAGTGATTAAGACCGGATTACTTTCTGCCTTAGAGGAACTTGGGCTCAAGAGTCCATTTTATTTGGAATTATAAGACAACAAAGAAATGTGGCCTTGCTTGCTGAGATTCACACCTGTTTCTTATTAAAAATATCCAATCAACAGTAGCTTTTTGGTGAGAGATAATTACCTAGCTCCTGGAATCTGGTGCAGGATACAGGGGCACACCTAGCTGAGAAGAAATTTGCTGCAGGAGGCCTCCAGTGTAGGCATGTCCTCTGCTGATTGCAGAGTCAAAAGACAAAGACCCCTGTACAGGCATAACATGGGTTATTTAATCTGAAGAAGGGCACTTGAGGAACTGAAGAAGAAGATTTGGCTTTAACCTCAGCACTCGGGAGGCCAAGGGAGAAAGAATGTTTCTACCCAAATGCATTAACTAAAGAAGGAAATGTGAAACTTGAGTTGTAAAGTTCATTCTTATAGTTTGGCAGCATAATTTTTCCCCCTGAAGCTTTTTAATTATTTCTTTGGAGTCTTCTGCATTGACTGTGAATCTTGAATATGTTTGCAAATAATTGGCTTAAAGAATCATAGATGGTTATGTTACTTAAGTGACTAAACTGGCTGTCTCGATGTAGCTCATTTCATATACAAATACATATTTTTATGCGAATGAGACAGAATTCCGTAGAAAGATATTTGTGACATAAAGTATCAGAGAAAAGTTATAAATATCTGTTCTGAGTTCTTTTCTTTAAAAATGGATTATATTTTTATTATGTGTGTATGTATTTCAGGGGTGGTGGTATGTGCACATGAGTACAGTGCCCGAGAGACCAGAAGAGGGCATTAGAGACCCTGGAGCTGGGGTTACATGAGGTTGCGAGTCACCTTATGTGGGTACTGGAAACTGAATTTGGGTCCTCTGCAAGAGCAGCCTGTACTCTTATGTTGAGACATCTCTCCAAGCCCAAGTTTCAGCTTCTTGCTGCTACGGCACTCATTTATACCAGTTTGCTCAACCTGTGGGGTGTGAACCCTTTGGCAAATATTTACATTATGATTCATAACAGTAGCAAAGTTAGAGTTATGAAGTAGCAATGAAAATAATTGTATGGTTGGGGGTCAGCACAACATATATTAAACTGTATTAAAGGGTGATAGCATTGGGAAGATTGAGAACCATGGTTTATACATTTATACATTGTAGTGGGACTAAATGTTTGAAGCATTCCGTTTCTTATTTCCATTACTTTCTGAATCACATGCAAGCACACTTCAAATAGAACACCCTAATTATCCCAGGACCCTCTGTAGACTTTCATTCTACCCATCTCGGTGTTTTGCCTTCTAAACTTCCCTCTACTAGACCTCCTAATTATGCTATGAATGAACCTTCTTTTATCTTCATGCAATCCAAAGATTATAAGTCTAGAAAATACTTTATGTTACAATGAGGGTCCAAAGAGGAATGCATGGATTTTCTTGGGGGAGGGGAAATAGAAGAGATCTCCTGGATAAACTGGGGGCAGAGAAGGGAGGGATGGAAGGATGGAAACTTGAGGGAGTGGATTGGGCAGGTTGGGTTTGGGAGGCAGGTTGGGGGTGGGACACAGATGGGGAGAGTAATAAAAAAGACTTCTTGATGGGGGAGCATTTCAGGGTTAGGGAGAATCCTGGTACTAGAGAAACCCCCAGGAATCCACAAGGATGACCCCAGCTAAGACTGTAAGCAGTAGTGGAGAGGGTGACTGAATTGGCCATCCATCTACTGTAATCAGATTGGTGATGACCCTAATTGTCATCAGAGATACTATATCCAGTGACTGATGGAAGCAGATGCAGAGATCTACAGCCAATCACTGGGCTGAGCTCCTAGAGTCTTGCTGAAGGGAGGAGGGATTGTAAGAACCAGGAGGGTCATGACAGGTAACCCACAGAGACAGCTGACCTGAGCTCCTGGGAGCTCATGAACTCTGGATCAACAGTTAGGGAGCCTCCATGGAGGCTATCCCTCTGCCTGTGTGTGACAGTTGTGGAGCTTCGTCTCTTCATAAGACTCTTAGCAGTGAGAGCAGGACCTGTCCCCAACGCTTAGCTGGCTTTTGGGAACCTGTTCTCCATGCTGGATTACCTTGTCCAGCCTTGACACAAGGGAAAGAGCTCTGTCCTGCCTCAACTTTATGTGCCATGTTTTGTTCAAGGCCATGGGAGGTCTGCCCCTTTCTGAATAGAGATGGAGGAGGAGTGGAAGGCAAGGCAGTAGGAGGAAAGGGTGGGGGACCAGGAGGAGAGGAGAGAGGGGAAACCATGGTCGGTATGTAAAATAAATGAAAAAAGTTATTTAAATCAAATAAAATCTAAAAAAGAAAATACTTCATCTGAAATGTTATTTTGTTAAAATTTTATTTATTTATTTTATATGTATGGGTGTTTCGCCTGCATGTATGTCTGTGCACCATGGGTGTACAGTGCTAGAGAAACCAGAAGAGGGTGTTGGATTCCTGGGACTGGAATTACACATGTTTGTGAGTTGCCTTGTGGGTGCTGGGAACTCAACCTTGATCCTCTGGAAGAGCAACCAGTGCTCTTAACTACTGAACAATCATCCCAGGACCTCTAGAAAACACTTTCATGCTTTGTTACTCCAAGCATTCTGCTTCATCTCTGTTAATGACTGAATCTCCCTACTCTTAAATCTCTCTCTCTCTCTCTCTCTCTCTCTCTCTCTCTCTCTCTCTCTCTCTCTCTCTCTGTGTGTGTGTGTGTAAGTGCAGGTGCAGGTGTGTAGGTCAGAGGACAGTCTTTGTCCTCTGTATTATTTGAGGTAGATTCTCTTTATTATTCAATGATGTGTATGTAAAGTTATCTGTCCTGTAGTCTTCTATTGCTGTGATAAGACACCATGACTAAGGCAACTTGTAAAAGAAAACACTTAGTTTGGGGTTCATGATTCTAGAAGGTAGTATAGTCCATGACCATCATGGCAGGGAGCATGGCAGCAGGCAGGCAGGCAGGAATGGTGCTGGAGCAGTAGCTGAGAGCTTACATCTGACCTATAAGCATGAGGTCGAGAGAGAACCAATAGGAATGGCATGGGCTTTTGAAACCTCAAAGCCCACCCCTAGTGACACACCTCTTCCAACGTGGCCACACCTAATGCTTCTCAAACAATTCTACCAACTGGGGGCTAAGCATTCAAACTTAGGGACCTATGGGGGCCATTTTCATTCAAACCACCAGAAGCTGTGTGGGAGACTAGAATCAAGGCGTGAGCCAGGACTCACATCTGAACTTGCGTAGGGGGAAGATCAACTTCTTAGCACATCGGGACTTTACCACGTGACCTTTTCTACAAGGTCTTCGCCAAGGGAAACTCAACTATCCCATAAAGAGAAACTAATGAGAGCCTCTTAGATGGGAGTCAAGGACTTCTTATAGCTTGATTGTGTAAATGACATGTCCGATACATCGGCAGACAGTCACTACAGCACTCAGGTCAGCAAGAGGGAAATTGTGCTCCATCTCTTTTGGGGAATGGAAGACTTTGTGAGCATACTTTTAAAACCATTATGATCTATTCTCTGATCCAAACAACTTATCTTTCTTTACTATGAAGGATACATATCAAAGAAAATGTGGAGGTGTTTTTATTTGGGCATGTGCATGTCACAGCATGCCTGTGGGGGGCAGAGGACAACTTGTGTGAGGTAGTTCTCTCCTTCTGGCATGTGGTTCCCGGGGATTGAACTCAGGTTTTCAAATCTGGCAGAAAATGTCTTTCATTTGCTGAGCCATCTCACCAGCCCAGAAAGTAGTATCTTAAGAAATATTGACTTTATTTTGCCTGTAGAGGAAAATTTATTTCCTCAGATCTCCCACTATTTGGTCCTAATGACACACCCCTCATATCTTGCTTATGACTCTTACATGCAGGCAAACCAAATGATTTGACTTTTTTTTATTTAAAAGGAAAAGGAAATGAGACAAAGATTCATGTAGCTCAGGCTGGTCTTGAACTTGCTGCTAATGGAAGCTGGCCTTGAACCTCTGAGTCTCACATGCTGGGATTATAAGTGTGCACCACCATGCTCTGCTTTTTATTTAAATTTCAACCGATGTCCACCAATATCAATTTATATGTACTTATAGGAGCCCTGTGGGATGTTTCAATACATACAAACATTGTGTAAAGCTTAAATCAAGGTAAACACATATCTCTCTCCATATATTTATCATTTTGCTTTGGTGAAAGCATTCAAAACCTTTTCTTACAGCTTTAAGAAATTCTAGCACATTATTGCTCTCTGACATCGCCTTACCATGCAATAGAAGTCAGAATGTAATTCTGTTAACTATGACTTACTGTCCATTGATCAACCTCTCTCCATCCCTTCCTGCCCCTGACTCTCCTCAGCCTCTAGTAACTATGATTTACTTTCAATTTCAATAAGATTAACTCTTAAAAATACTATCGCACTTAGCTATTTTGTTTGTGTGTGTGCACTCACATGCCAAGAGGGCACATGAAGGTTAGAGGACAACATGCGGGAGTCAGTTCTCTCCTTACACCACTAGGCTGTGAAAGATGCAACTTCAGGTTGTCAGGCTTGGTGACTGGTTGAGCTATCTTGCTGCCCAGAAACTAACTTTTTATATTCAAAATGTGAATGGTAGCATACTATACTCAGCTTTGTGTGTCTGGCTTGTTTCCCTTAATGTAATGATGTTCTATCAGTTCTAGTTATATTATTTTAAGCAGCAGTATATCTTCTGTTTGTTTTTTTAAAAATTCTGATGCATTTTACTATGATCATAATACCGCATACATAAATTTGAACTTGTGTTTATTGGGTTCACTTATGCCATAACATCATAAAGATGAAAGCAATAAAGCAAAAAATCACCATTCAATAAACACACTTGATTTATTTTGTACAAAGGGGTACATTTATGACTAAACTTATAAAAAGTTCAGCATGAATAGGTACACATTACATTTTTATGAAGAAATATGCATCTTTGTCACTATATAAGAAAACACACACTCTTTCTCTACACATACACACACACACACACGTAAGGATATATATTGCATTTCGTAAGCTAGTGTCCGTAGGTCTGGAGTCAATAAGATTGCTCCGTGTTTAAATGTGTTTGCTGCCAAACCTGAGTTCCATCCCCAGGGCCTATGTGATAGAAGGAGAGAACTGATCCTAAAGTTGCTCTCTGACTTGATGTGTGTGCTGTGGCACATGCATACCTACACACTTATGAATAAGCATATGTGTACACAATCTGTATATACAATAAATAAAATTTAAATGTAATGAAGCCATAATTTCAGATCAAAAGACTTCCTATATGTAACTCCCGCCATCCATGCTCCACCTTTGAGAAACAAGAAAACCTTGTAACTACAGTAAGGGCATCTAAAGCCCCCCCCTTTTTTTTTAATCTTCTTTTTTTTATTTATTAAAGATTTCTTTTTTTTCTTCAATAAAATGAATTATTTATTTATTTATTTTAATTAATTAATTTATTTATTAAAGATTTCTGTCTCTTCCCCACCGCC
>NW_026067999.1:1963276-1978851 GCF_014885135.2 Alexandromys fortis
AAACTGCCTAGGCTCCCACGAAACCAATAGGTGCAGTAGGATCAAAAACCCATTGCCATTGTTCTTGAGGTCTCAGTAGTCCTCATTGTCCACTATGTTCAGCGAGACCGGTTTTAACCCAGGCTTTTTCAGACCCAGGCCAGCTGGCCTTGGTGAGTTCCCGATAGAACATCCCCATTGTCTCAGTGTGTGGGTGCACCCCTCGCGGTCCTGAGTTCCTTGTCTAAAGCCCTTTTTATAAAAGGCAAGTACTACAGTCTTAGTTTTCTTTCATTTTTTTCAAAGAATCATTCAACTTGTTTTCCTGGTTAAATGATTGGTGAAAAAAATTAAGCTCAGTGCTTGAAAAGATTCCATAGTCTTGTGCAAAAGGAAAAAGAAAAAGAATTTTTTTTTTAAAAAAAAAGGAGGAAAAAGTCCCAGATCTCAGTTACTCAGCCCTAGAGTGTTTTGTTATGATTTGACATTAACTCAGAGTGGGTTTTAGAAGGCCGCAAGGACGGGATGCTGATGTCTGTGTTGAAGCGGTCCGTAGCTTCCTGGTCTCTACCCAGTCTTGGTTTCTACCCAGGTCTCTGATGGTACAGAATGATCACAGGGTGCCAGTCTAAGGTCCAAGACATAATTGATGATGTGTGGTAAGATTTTCATCTTGGTCACCTTCTTCTTCTGGGGGATACTGGGTACCAGCTCCCCAAGCTTGATGTAGCAGTCCTTCTTGTACAGCAAGTTCTTTGGGTTACCTTCTGGGGTTTTCCTTCAGGAGAAATGTTCAGACTTGATCTGAAAGCTGTTTTTCCCAAGAGAATTCACTCAACTGATGGCTTTCATGCTGATCACTGTGAACAAAGATCTGGAGGGAGAGAGCTGTCCTGGAGCCTCCTGGGCTACCACTGATGTCTGCTAAGCTAGCTTCGCTTGGCATTGGTTAAGTTCTCCCTTCTCTCTACAACCTCACCAATTCTATTTGGAGAATACAGCACAGCATTCTATCTTGGAGATGTGGTACCTCATTTTGGTTTTTGTTTCCACTTTCCTGATGATTAGTGATGATTAGGGATCTATTTCCGTATGGTAGCATGTCTTCTTTGGAGAAATATCTATTTAGGTTTAGTGCTTAGTCTTTGATTGGGTTGTTTGTCTTTCTTTTACTATTGAGGTTTTTTTTGTTTTTGTTTTTTTTTTTTCCAAGATTTTACTTTTATTTCTGTGTGGGTATGTGCCTATGGAGACCACAATAGGGGGCTGGCTACCTTGGAGCTGGAGTTACAGGTGATTGTGGACCTGATATGGTGTTGGGAACCCAACTCCAGTCTTCTGAAAGGGCAGCAAGTGTTCTTAACTGTTGAACCATCTCTATAGCCTCAACTATTGAGTTTTTTGCTTTTTTTTATTTATTTTTTGAGTTACTTGTATAGCCTTGTGAACTCCTTGTATTTCTGCTTACAGGATGTACAAATTTTCTCCCATCCCTCAAGGCATCATTTCACTCTGTTGATTTTACTGGGTTTCACCATCCCTTTTAAAATCTTCCTTTCAGATTTATTCATTTTATTTTATATGTATGAGTGCTTGGCCAGCATGTATGCACATGCAGCACTGTGTGTAGTGTCTGTGTAGGTCAGAAGTTGGGCCCTCTGGAACCCTAGTCACGGATGGCTGTGAACTACCATGTGGATTCTGGGAACTATGCAAGAGCAGCAAGTGCTATTAAGCACTGTTGCCTGGTTTATTGTCTTAGTCAGACTGGATGCTGTTTACCTAGGCTGGAAGGAATTCCCTTTTCTTTTTTGAAACTCATTCACAAAGGCTTCAGCCTTACTTTCATTCATTTCCTCCCTCATAAAGCATGCCAGCTCTGCTGGTATAGGAAGGTTTACTCACTGTGACTGTAAATTCCTAGAGGGTAGAAACTATATCTTGTTCATCTCTTTCTTCCAAACAGGAAGTATGTTTCATTGTGTCCAATATATGTTTAACTACTGTCAGATTAAAAGTTGTGAACATAGATAGCACTTCTTCTCCATTTGAGGTGTAACACTTTGAGCTGTTTAGCCCCATGGGGTAGACCAAGGCGAAGAGAGCATTCTATTTGCTGCATCAAATCTGTCTTTCAAAGATACAATGTTATAACTGCTGTGTACATCCTGGCAGAATTGATGGGGCAAGTTTTCCGTCCTATCAATGTCTTCAGTGTCTCAGTCTTCTGCTGCTGTGTTGGAGGGCCATAAAGTGTTCATTTACTAACAGACTAGTAGACCACATAGCTCTCAGAGGAGGGCTGAGTGGCAGAGCTATGTAGCTGTGCTGTCTTTAGCTGTGCTGGAATGGGACATCCCTTGTTGAACTTTGTATCTCTATTCTCCTTCTCATTCCTTTATTCCCTTCCTCTTTCTCTCCCATCCATGTCTTTCTTTCCTTCTTCCCTCTGTCTGTGTATTTCTGTAACAAAATGCCTAAGATATCAATCTAAAAAGACAAAAACATTTACATTCCCACACAGTTCCAGTGTTTTTGATCCATGTCAGGTGGCACATCATGGTGGGGATACAAACCGTGAGAAAGCCAGCTCCTTACCTCACGGCATCCTGAAAGTACAGAAAGCAGAGAAGCCGGGGCCTCGATCTCTCTTTCAAAGGGATATTCCAGTGTCGTCTGAAGACTTCCAAACAGGCCTCACATCATAAAGTTTGAACCACCTCTTAAACGTGCTGACACCTCCATATCGGACTGCAACAGGAGGGCCATATCATAGTCTTCCTCTCTTTTCAGTCTTCTTTCCTTTGTTCCACCCTTTCCCCTTGCCCCTTTCTTCCTCCTCATTGCTTTATCATCTGACCTGTCCTTGCTCCTAACATTTCATGAGGTTGTTGTATGTGTATTCTGATGAAATAACTGCCCTTTAAATGAATAAAATGGAATTTCTGTCTTTGTTAACTGATTTTTCAAGTATAAATTACACACAGTAAAATCCATCCGTTTTAAGTATGCAATCCAGTGGTCTTCAGGAAATCTGTACAACTGTGCAGATGTACCATCATTCTACTTTAGAGCATTTCCATGACCTACAGAAGGCCTGTGCTGACTGAATTTTTAAAGATTTATTTATTGTTACATGTGTGTATGTGTGCGCACGCGCGTGTGCCGTTGGAGGCCAGAAGAGGGAGTTGGATTCCCCTGGGCCTGCATTGCATGCAGCTGTGAGCCACCTGATGTCAGTGATGAGAACCCAAACTGGATTCTCTTCAACAGGAGTGATCATTCTTAATTCCTGAGCCATCTCTTCAGCCCCTTGCATTGATTGAAAGTATTTATTTTCTTTAGTGTTCTTATTGTGTGGAAGGGTTGGGTATGCAGACTATAGCGTATAGCGTGAAAGTCAGAGTCTGTTTTCTCTTCCTCCTTCACATGGGTTCCAGGGATTGAACTCAAGTTGCCAGGCTTGTGGGAGCTAATGCATTTACCTGAGGAGCCATCTCACTGCCCCCGCCCCCGTTGAATTTAAATAGATGGATATTGTGGTGGTTTGAAATAAAATGACCTTCATAGGCTCATAGGGGTGGTACTATCAGGAGTTGTGGCCTTGTTGGAATAGGTGTGACCTCGTTGGAGGAAGTGTATCACTGGGGGATGGGCTTTGAGATTTAAAGCCAGGTCCATTGCTTCTTTCTTGCTGCTGCCTGGCGATCTGGATGTAGCACTCTCAGCTCCTTCTCCAACGCTTTGTCTGCCTGTACTCTTCCATGCTGCCTGCTATGATGACAATGGACTAAGCCTCTGAACTGTAAGCCAGCCCCAATTAAATGTTTTCCTTTATAAGAGTTGCTATGATCATGGTGTCTCTTCACAGCAATAGAAATCCTAACTCAAATAGAATATGTATATGTATGTATATATCTATATCTATCTATCTATCTATCTATCTATCTATCTATCATCTGTCTATCTATCTATCTATCTATCTATCTATCTATCTATCTATCTATGACTGAAGACAAGGCTCAGCAGATAAAAGTGCTTGCTGCTCTTGCTGAGGACCTGAGTTCAGTAGATCACAATACCTATAACTTCAATACCAAAAGAGCCACATCTTCTGCCTTCTGTGGGCACTTGCACACACATATCTATGTATCTACATACCCACACACAGACACACATGTATACACATAAAATTTTAAAATCTAGAAGAGAAGGGACATTATGGAACACTTTTTTACTTTTTGTTATAAAGTAATAGTTATTTTAAATAGTTTAGGAAACATATAAAAACAGAAAGAAGAAAAAATTAAAACCTTTTATTCTACAATGTACAAATCACCCCAGTCTTAAAGAAAGCTGCCGTTCAGGGAATGCTGAAAGTTGATGTGATCTGAGAACACAGTAGCTACATATTAATAACTTCCAAACAGTAGAGGGGGACTCTTTTTACAATGCAGATTTTTAAGGAATCGGGCTGGATTTGGGGCCTTTGAATTTGTACATTAGATAAATATTTATCTTGAGCCTTGTGCACTTTATGTAGTCAGGGATAAGTGGTTAAGTCAATGGACTAGATATGTATTTATTTTCCTGGGGAAGTTGATAAAGGCAGAAATAGGCCATTATGAACTGGGATTAAGATGTGGTTTCACTGGAATGGAAGTATGGGTTTGAAATGCACATGGGTGGGACTGTTAAGCGTGGGAGTGTTAAAGGTGGGAGGATGTTTATTGACATGGACCTTTAAATACAGAAGTTATGTGCTGGGGTACAGGGATGGAAGATGTGAGCAGAACAAAAGGAGAATTCTGTCAACCCTCCCCCCCAAACAACAGCAGGAAAAAACTCAGACAAGTTGGATTTTAGGGGCTTACCTTGGGGTTCTTCAATATTGCTTTGAATTGCGTAAATCAGGGGAAAGTTGACTAAAAAGGCAACCTTTGTAGATGGTGCAGAAGGAACTCAGTGTTGCAAATTCTAAATAGTTTAGTAAAGAACCTTGCCTAGAATAAACATCAAGTGTCAGGTCCTGGGGAAGGAGAGGGGAGGTAATAGATTTAAGAAGGAACTGGAGAAATCCCCTTCAGAGTAGGACATGTATTAACCCCCACAGTGGGTTGGATAAATGAATCAGCCATTAAAGGCTAGGCTCACAACCAAAAATATTATCAATACAGATAATAACCAATGGGGTTCAGAAAAGACTTTAGCCTCACCACAAAAAACAAGGTTCTTTTGCTTAAATGTTTCTGGGGGAAGGGGAAGGCCCTATACCATGTATTTAATACATAATCCATAGTATTGACAGCAGTGGGGGGCAGAGGCAGGAAACAAAACATCTTCTACTGTGCATTCTTTGTCCATCAAAAGAGTTAGAATATGTAATCTGGGGGTACAGAATAGTTGTGCTTCCCTAGTCTTGCTATTGTTTCATATTTTTCCTGAATCAGATGTTGGGGGTGGGGACCTATCCTGTGGAAGACTCCAGGCAAAGCAGAGAGCATAACTTTCTTACCAAAGGATAGTTATTATTAGGTTAGGATCTAGATTCACACCTAAGACGTAAGAAGATCTCTGACTTAGGGTGGAGAACTGACTGAAAGATTATAAGCAACACCCCACCAAGCATTTATTTTTTAAAACGTGTGTGTGTGTGTGTGTTGCATATGTGAGCACCCATGTGTGTCTAAAGAGCCCAGAAAATGGCATTGTTACTGTAGGTTGAGAGTTGACAGATGTGGGTTCTGGGAACTGAATGTTGATCCTCTGGAACAGGAGCAGGAAGCCATCTCCTCACCTCAGATGCAGCTGTAGTGAACTGAACCAAGGGCGGCTGGGTTTCTAGGGAAGATTTTTGTTGCGATGTCTCTCAAGGAGGATGCATTATGAATCATGACAACTGTCCTGTTTTTCTCCTTTTTCTTGCAAGTGAGAATTGTTTGGGGAGCAGTGATCCTTTTTCCCAGCCACATTCTGACCTCTGTGCCCAGGTTTCAGAGCTGATGGTGAAATAACCCACCTAGAGAGTGCCATGAAATACAAGCTACATTAAGATGACACATACAATAGAATGTGTATGCATGAGATTAAATAGAAGTGAAGTATCTGGGGAAACCAAGAAGACAAATGGGAGGGGGGATGTGTGTGTGTGTGTGTGTTCTGAAAAATGTCCTTATGTAAGGTAGAATGACATTCAATGAGGATACACAGTACACATTTAAAAAACTAAGACATAACTAATTCATTAAATCCATAAGCAGGTATTGTCTGCATTTTCATATGGCAGATGCTAATATTCACACTTAAGTCATTAGTCCAAGTTACAAAGTAGCAAGAGGCAGATCCATGTGTGTGTGTGTGTGTGTGTGAGAGAGAGAGAGAGAGAGAGAGAGAGAGAGATGTTGAAAGTACACTTCTAGAATTAGCATGCTACACTCTATTATGCCAAGTTCAAATGAGCGAATGCTCCTGTGTAGTCATGAAACACAAATCAGACTGAAGAGAGAGCACAGCATTCAAGCCACTTCTCTGGTTTCATAGACTTCTGTGTTCAGTTTATGACATCTGCATCTTCTCTTCACACCCTTGTTCTCTGCTATAACACTTGAAAACTCCTGGGCCTCTGACTTCTCCCCTTGGCTGCCTAAGTCTAACCTGGTGAGAAACTTTAGGACCATGAGCCAAAAGCCCTTTTTGACATTTCTAGGAATAAAATAAATCAGTAAGTGAAGGTACAGGGTACATAAGGTCTTCAGAATGTCTATGTGCACATGTGGCAGACTTGACTCTGCCCAATTGACGTCAGTGCCCAATGATCACTTTGTCTTAGATTTTTGAGGTCAACTGAGTAAAGAGAGACAAGGTAGAAGCTCGGCCCAGTTCTGTACTTTGTATATATGTGAAGGGATGATTAATAGGTAATGGGCATGGTAGTTTGAATGAGAATGGCCTCCACAGGCTCATATATTTGAGTACTTGGTTTCCAGTTGGTGGAACTATTTAGAAAGATTAGGAGGTATGGCCTTGTTGGAGGAGGTGTGTCACAGATGGTAAGCTTTGAGGTTTCAAATGCTGATCTCAGGTCTGGTCTTCCCCTCTCTCTTTCCTCTTGTTTGTGGATCAGAATATAAGCTCTCAGCTACTACTTTAAGGCCATGCCTGCTTGTTGCGATGCTTCCCGCCATGATGGTGTCTTAGGGTTTTTATTGTTGTGAAGAGACATCATGACCACAGCAACTCTTATAAATGAGATCATTTAATCTTGGTGCCTTTGCTTACAGTTTCAGAGGTTCAGTCCATTATTACCATGGTGGGGAACATGGTGGCGTGCAGGCAGACATGATACTGGAGAGGTAGCTGAAGAGTTCTACATCTTACAGTCAACAGGAAGTCGACTGAGACACTGGGCGATATCCTGAGCATAGAAAACCTCAAAGCTACCCCCCACAGTGACACACTTCCTCCAGCAAGGCCATACCCACTCCAACAAAGCCACATCTCCTAATAGTGCCACTCCCTATGAGATTTTAGGGGCTACTTACATTCAAACTACCATGACAGTCACAGACTAGCTGTCTGAAATTGTAAACAGGCCCCCAGTTTAATGCTTTCTTTTATAAGATTTGCTTTGGTCATGGTGTTTCATCACAGCAATAGAACAGTAACTCTAAGACAATGGGAGTATTAGAGGTGGTGGGGTGGAGGCAGGGCAGCGCGTGGTGGGGTGGAGGCATGGCAGCAGATAGCTGGAGCAGGAAGCTGACTGATAACATCATTATATATAGCTGAATGCGGAAGCGGGTTTATTCTATGCAACTGGAGGCGGTGGGCTAAGCCATCTCCAGTCCAAAAAAAAAAAAAAAAAAAAAAAACAACCAAAAGACAACACGATAATATACATAATCCAAATTCTCTGTGCACATTCCACATTTACTCCTTTTACTCTGACTGTCTATACTCTCTTTAAAACCTTACTCTTTTTCTGCAAGTTTACTGTCTCTTTAAAAACATTGTTTAATTCTGGTGCCCTGCTTCTCTAAAAGAACCATCAATTGACCACCTCCACCTGTAGCGCCTGCACTACGGGACAGTACATGATCTAGGAACTAGGCTGGAGACTTAAAAACACATGCACACAGACAGAGACACAGGGACATGGGTCATCCTTGATACAAAAATGCCAACTTTATTGTGCTCCAGGGAAGCTTATATAGAGATCCTTAACTGATAGCCATGCCCCAGCTCCTGGGATTTTCAGTGTAAAACCCACCAGAATTCACTCCCCTGACATCAGGAACTCAAGAGGGTCTTGTGCTCAGGCAGCTGCAGGCACAGGAAAACAAGTTGTTTTACTCAGTTCACTGCGGCAGGCAAAGGGTCTGAGGCAGGTGAAGAAAATCAAGGGGCCAGGGGTCTGCAGCCCCCAACAGAAGCTGTGGTTGATACTTTCTACACAGACTGTCAACTTCTCTTTTCAGACCAGGGAAGGTCTCTACCATTATTTTGAGCCTGACTCAGGGATGGCCTCATGGGTCTGAGACATTAGGGTCCTTGACACATCCATGCTCATGTCTATAATACACATACATCAAGACTTCATCTCCTCTCCAGAGTCCTCAAACATTCCCTCTAGTAAGGACTAAATTTTCAAATACCTGAACCTATGGGGACATCTCTCATTCAAACTACCACAGAGGGTTTGAGGAGAATAAGAACACAGGAGTCCAAAGATGATCATAGGAAAAGAATCTGGAGAGGGCAGTACATGTCTTAGAGCAACTCTCCAAAATGGCACCATGTGCTCATGACTGAGGGTTTTCGAAGCACTGTGGGCAGCAGCTATGGAAGAAATCATTCCATAGAGAAGTCCTGTGACACAGACAAAGCCATGTAGGTTCCCATGTGAGGAAGTATGTACAAGAGGTAGATAGGGGTATTTTCTCCCTTGCTGTGGGACTCAGGGTGACTTCAGAATGATGAAAACTCCCAAAGAAGGGATGGTGGACTTCACTGGAGGCTGTGGATATGGGTCAGAGCCAACTCAACAGTCAAATACCAGATGAGCTTGTATACAGCTTGCCTGTTTGGGGTTTCTCTCGAATGTAGAGCTAAAAGAGGAGGTAGGATGACTCATATTCTGTAGAGTATTGTGACCTAGTACAACTCAGGAAAGGGTTGTTATTTTATGTAGTGATGTAGTAATATGTCAAATCATACTGGCTTTTAGAGAGACAGAGACACAGAGAGAGACAGAGAGAGCACATGTTTGCATATGTGCAGGCGCATATGTATGTGGATGTACATGTGCATGAGTACATGTGTGTGGAGGTTAGAGGACAACTTCAGGTGTGATTTCTCAGACGTTGTTCATCTTTTTTACACAAGATCTCTCAATGGTCTCGTAGGTCAAGTAGGCTAATCAATTTGGCCAGCGAGCCCCCAAGATCTGTGTGTCTGTACTTTCCCAGCTTTGGGATCACAACACACACAATAATACCCAGGTTTTTTACCCTTTAACCTACATGGGTTCTAGAGATTGAACTCATCTTCATGCTTGTAAGGAAAGCACTTTGCTGACTGAGCTATCTTCCCAATCTACGACTTCATGGTTTCATGTAGTTCAGGCTGACTTCAAATTCACTTTGTGGCTAAGGATGACTTTGAACTTCATTTTTTATTGTTGTTGTTGTAGACAAGGTCTCATGTAGACCAGACTGGCCTCAGACTTGCTACATAGTTGAGGATGACTTTGAACTTTTAATACTATTGTTATTACCTTCTAAGTGCTGGGTTTAGGTCCATGAGCCAGTATTGTCCAGAAATTTTTCTGATCTCTGAAATAAGAATAAGCATCTCTCTTCAGGACTGCTCTCTATAGTAAGGAATAAATTACATAAAAACAGCATATTTCATAAACTATGTTTGAGAAAGGCCAGTTCTCTTTCTGTAGCTTTGCATGGTTTTTCAAGAAAATATGACCTTATCTTCCTGGGACCCACCAAAGCTGGAATATTTAGGTGAAAACCTAATTTCTCCTTTGTGAGAAACCTGTACATTTTATTCTTTTGTGCATGCAGGCATGTGTGTGTGTGTGTGTGTGTGTGTGTGTGTGTGTATGCATGTGTGGGGGGGGAGGGAAGGAGGTAGGTTCAGAGATCAATGTCAGTAGTTTTTCTCAATGATGTTCCACTTTATTTATTTATTTATTTTTGAGATAGGGAGCTTGTCATTTCAGCTAGGCTGCCTCTCTAGCAAGCCCATGAGATCCTCTTGTCTCTGCCACTTCCCACCCCAGTCCTGGGGTTACAGAAGCATCTGGTTTTTACATGGGTCCTTACACTTGCACAGAAAACCCTCTCCCCACTGTCCTCTCGTCAGCCCCTGTCTTTTTCTGATATTCTTTCTGTTAATTGTCTACAGGTTTTTTTTTTTTTTTTTGCTATTTTGTGGAACAATGCAGAACATACCTCATTGACATGGAAGCATCTTACATTTATTTTGCTTGCTACTATCACTTAACTTGCCTCATAAATAATTACAGGAGGAAATGGTAACTCTGTTTTATAAAGTGACAGCCACCACTCCCCTCTAAAACGAGGCCAAATCTCCAGGCCACTTCTTAGCCTCTGGAGACCTCAATCCTTTTGTATTCTGGTCTTTTGTATCCTGTGGTGTCTATGCTGGTTATTTATTCCATGGATTACTGCTTTTTGATCAGAATTACTAAGGGTTAAGGGAGGGAGAGAGAGGGAAAGTGGAGAAAAGGGAAGGGGAGGAGGGAAGAGAGCTGCTATTGTTGGCTTCTGAATAACCTGTAATTATTATAATGACACTTTGCTAGATATGCTCATGCTCTACATGATTACAAAGTCTTTTTTACATACATTAAAAAGTTTAATCCATATAACTAGCTTATAAAATGAACAAAAAGAAAAGGATCCATCAGGAGCAGGTTTGTGTTGATTAATCCTTTAGAGTAGGTAACTGGGAAGAAACGGAGACTGGGGTGGGGAATAGGATGCCAGGCATCATCAATGCAGTAGACTCCTGTCTTTTGTTTGCTTAGGGAAGGAAGAATATAGCCGTGCAGTTTGGGAGAAGGTATTCATTGCTTTTCACACTGGCCCAGTGTTTGAGATGGTACTGAGGAAGTCTTCGCTCTAATAATTCTCTGGTGAGTTATTTTGAGAAAGGCCTCCAATCACCAAAGTGGCAATGAAAATAGTAGTGTGAGTGGGGCATATTGGGGCATGCCTTTAATCCCAGCACTCAGGAAACAGAGGCAGGTGATTTCTGAGTTCCAGGTCTACAGAGTGAATTTCAGGCCAGCCAAAGTTTTGTAGTGTGATTCTGTCTCAAAACAAACAAACAAGTAAATAAATTGCACAATAAACCCCATGATGGTTAGTTTTGTCACCTTGACACAACTGAGAGTTATCTGGGAAGAGACTCTTTGTGAAGAATTGTCTAGATCAGGTTGGCATGTTCAGGAGCATCTGTGGGGGTTGGCTTGATTGCTAGTTGACATCAAAGACCCAACCCATTGTAGATGGCACCATTCTGTAGGCACAGGGTCCTGAACAGTATCAAACAGGAGAAAGCTAAGTGATGGTTGTTATGATAAAAGTAAAATGCTGCAGGTCCTTGAGTGGCTGCAGAGACCACGATGCAGGTCCCTGAAGTGGCAGCAGGCAGTGGGTTCCGAGATCATGGCAGGCCACAAAGGCAGCTACGTCCCAGGCAGGGAGCTGCATGGGGGGGTGTGAGAAACCTTGATGGGGAAGCCAGTCCTACAAGGAAAGACAGACAGATGGGCATGCCATGAGACCATGCTTCAGGTTTCTGAAGGTGGCTGGTCCTGAGCAGGGAGCTCTGTGGCGGGTGAGAGACAAAGACATGGATAGGCATGTCATGCAAAGTGAGGTTGGATATTTATTCAGTGGGTTATGGAGGAGAAAGGGGAGAAGAACGTGCGCGCGCGCGTGCACGCGCACACACACACACACACACAGAGAGAGAGAGAGAGAGAGAGAGAGAGAGAGAGAGAGAGAGAGAGAGAGAGAGACGGAAGGGGGAAGGGGAGATGTAGGGAGAAGGGAGAGACAGAAGCTGCCTCTTCAAGAGGGAAATAGAAAGGGAAGAGACTCAGGCTGGAAGCTGAAGATCAGCTTGCCTTTGCAGATGGGGGAGGGAGTGAGCGTGGCTTGTCTCTTAAAGGGACAGAGCAGATCATTATATCCCATCTCTTTTTTTATAATAAAAAGGCGGGAGGTTAGGCACCACAGGTCCTTGAAGTGGCTGCAGGCAGCAGGTCCCGAGACCACCGCAGGCTGTGAAGGCAGCTGGGTCCCATGTAGGGAGCTCTGTGGTGGGTAAGAGACCTTGATGGGGCAGCCAGTCCCACAAGGAGAGACAGACAGATGGGCATTCCATGAGACCATGCCTTAGGTCTCTGAAGGTGGCTGATCCTGGGCAGTGAGCCACGTGGTAGGCAAGAGACAGAGACATGTATAGGCATGTCATGCAGAGTGAGGTTGGATATTTATTTAGTGGTTATAGAGCAGAAAGGGAAGAAGGGGAGAAAAGAAGAGAGAGAGAGAGAGAGAGAGAGAGAGAGAGAGAGAGAGAAACATAAAGGGGAAGGGGAGAAATAGGGAGAAGGGAGAGGCAGAAGCTGCCTCTTCGAGAGGGAGACAGAAAGGGAAGGGACTCAGGCTGGAAGCTGAAGATCAGTTTGCCTCTGAGGATGGGGGAGGGAGTGGGCTTGTCTTGTCTCTTAAAGGGACAGAGCAGACCATTACAATGGTGGCAGCAGCAGGTAGTGGTGGTGCAAACATGAATCTATTTGTTTCTCACTGCTCTTGACTGTGGAGTCATGTGACTAGTTGCTTGGGTGCCTGCCTCAAATTCATTCCTCTCCATGATGAACTTTAACTTGGAATGGTAAAGTAAATTTTCTTCCTTCTCTAGGTTGCTTTTTGGTAGGATCTTTTATGACAGCAGCAGAAATGAAACTGGGACAGCCCATCACTTGGCGATAACTGTAGGAATGTAATCCATTTGCATAAAGTGCTATGTAAGGTTCACTGTACTGAGCATGGTACTTCACATTGATGCATTGCTGAACAGCAAGAAAAAGAGCCTGTGGAACTACTAGAGTGGAAATATCAAATTGAGAGCTGACTTCTTTTAGATTTAAAAATTTTTGATTTTTTATAAATTCCCTTACAATTTTGTACATACATGTAATATTCTTTGATCAAATTCTCCTCTCCATTTTTCTCTCTTATCCCCTTACCACCCCACCAGATACCTTTTCTATTTTCATGTCCTTTTTGGGTGTGTGACCGACTGCTTCATTTAATTAAGATTGCCTGGATGAGTATGGGTGGGGGATTGTTTGCTGCAGTAGGGTCAATGAATCAGTGGCTCCACCTCTGAGGAATATGACTTCCCTTTTCTCTGCAACCTTTAACAGAAGGGCTGAGGTCTTATAAGTCCCTTTTTCTTCATGATGCAATGTCAAGGGGCCCAGATGTTGCTTTGTGTAGATAGTCTTGTGCAGGTAGCCACAGCTGCTGTGAGAATTAACATCTTAATAGCACTGCTGGGGACCTAGAGTGTTTTCATTTGAAGGGTTAAGATTTTTCTGCAGTGTGTGTGTCTGTGTGTGTGTTTGAGATAGAGTCTCATTGTGTAACCCAGACCTGGGACTTACTATGTGGCCCCATATTGGTCTCAAAGTGGTAGTAATCACCCTGCCTAGTGTTGCTAGGTTATGCTATTATATCTGCCACAAGATTGCTATCTATCTATCTATCTATCTATCTATCATCTATCTAATGTGTGTTTGAGGGTACATGCCACCACAAGCATGTGGAAGTCAGAGGCTAACTGTGGGAACTGGTTCCCTCCCTCCATTATGTGGGTCCTGAGGATCGAAATCAGGTTATCAGGTTTGGTGGAAAGGTGCCTTTACTTTCTAATTCCAGCCATTCACTTCTAAAACTAAGATCTCCACACTAATTTATTGTGTACTACTTTCACTGATAGTGGGGGGATACTATAAAAATATTTTGGCTGCAGTTTAATTCAGATTTTAAAAAGCAATCTTTATGTAACACAGAACTAGCAAGAATTTGCCATCTAATGGCAGGAAGCTTTACTGTCTTAGGCTGTTGGATTTTGAAACACTGAAGCTGCTCAAGTTCACATTATATATGACCTGAAGCTAGCTGTTCTGTGTGTGTGGTTCCTCCACCCCCAACACATTTCCTTTAAAAGAGGCTAAAAGTTCTTTGGGGGATTATTGTGAGGCTAGAAATTCCCTGAAAAGTATAAACAACTCCATAAATATAAGGTGATGTAATTACTACCATTACTCATGTTTAAGGAAATGAAACCAACAAGCAAATATTCAGTGACACAATTTTGAGAGACTCAAGTCAGAAATTAATGAGGTGTAGTCAATAAGGAGACGCAGATTGCTTTTTGATAATGATTCTTTCCAAATGGCTTTGCTATGAGATGCTTATGGGTGATAAATGGGAGCTATGCAAATGTGATACATATGCACACATTTCTTTGAAGATTCATAGCTTGCCTCGCTGGCAAGCTGTAAACTTCTAAGAGCTTCATTCAAACCTGTGCAGTCCTTGCCTCTTCCAGACTTGGAAGATGTAGTAAGTCAGATTCAGCCTCCAGCATTGTAAAGATGTGGCGCTAACTGGCTGCAGCTGTCAGAGGGTCGTGGAGGAGTTCTACATCGAAGGACTTACCTGAGCACGGCTGGGTTGCTATCTAGGCAGTGTCTCCATAGGAGACCCTCTCTTTGATGAATTTGTCACAAGCTGCATTCTGGACGTTGTAGAATATGAAATCTCAGTTTCATCTGGAGTGGACGCCCCTTATTCCTATTTATCATTGGAAATTTAAATTCTTCCCTCCCTCTCTTTCCCCTCTTCTTTCCTTCTTCCCTCTCTCCCTGTGTGTGTGTGGGGGGGGCATGTGGCAGAGGTCAACCTTTGTTATTTCTTAGGTGTGTCCACCACCTTTTTTTTACCACCTTTTTTTTTTTGAGGCAGGGTTTCTCTCTGGCTTAGAGTTCACCAATGAGGCTAGGCTAGCTGGCCAGTGAGCCCAGGGATCCACCTCTCTCTGACTCTCCAGCTCTGGGATTCCAAGTGTGTGCCAGCGCATTTGATTTTTTAATGTCAGTTCTGGGGATCAAACTCAGCTTTTTTGCTCATGCAGCATGTGCTTAACAACTGAGATATCTCTCCAGTTCCTCATTTTAAATAAGAAGCAGTTCTCCAGGATCTAGATTTTTTTTGACTGATAAATGGCAAAGTGAATTAGGATCCAAAACCTCCTCGCTCAGATGAAGTCCTGGACAGGAATCTTTGGTCATCTCATTGGAAGGCTAAAGAGATTATTGGTTAAGACATTTGGGGGGTATAGACAGGCAACAAATTTATTTACTGATTCTATTAAGGAAAATACTTCTGTGTTCTGGAACATCTTCTTCTTCTTCTTCTTCTTCTTCTTCTTCTTCTTCTTCTTCTTCTTCTTCCTCCTCCTCCTCCTCCTCCTCCTCC
>NW_026067999.1:1978976-1981476 GCF_014885135.2 Alexandromys fortis
CTCCTCCTCCTCCTCCTCCTCTTCTTCTTCTTCTTCTTCTTCTTCTTCTTCTTCTTCTTTTGAGACAGGGTTTCTCTGTACCTTTGGAGCCTGTCCTGGAACTAACTCTTGTAGACCAGGCTGGTCTTGAACTCACAGAGACCCACCCACCTCCCGAGTCCTAGAATTAAAGGTGTGCGCCACCACCTCCTGGTTTCTGTGGACCTTCTTGAGCAACTCACAGATATGATTGACAGGCTGGAGATCTAGGCTCAGAAGGCAGTGGGAACCAAAACAGGCTATGAATGGCAGGGCATTCTGTAGCCAGAAGTGTGAGCCTATCCTTAACAGGCTTCTTTAGCTCTTCTTGGTGACAGTCATTGATATATTTTCCTGTGGATGTCCCCTAGTTCTCTCATTTTCTTCTACCTTCCTCCTAGCATTTCCCTAGAGATTGCTAGGCCTCCCTAAAGAACAATAAACTTCACATCTCTATGACTTGAATTTCAACTCTGGTAATCTGTTGACTACAGAAAGCAGATATTACAATGTAAGATAGGGGGAAAATTGCCATTGCAAAAGTTGTTCTTTTCTGGTTCCTAAAACATAACAGCTTCTAGGACATTATTTTTCAAAACTACTCAGAAAATATATAGTTGTAACAGTATGCTTTCGGAGTTATCATTATGCAAAAAGGCTGTTCATTGCTAATAAATCTTTTCTTTGAGACAGAATCTCATGTATCTCAGGTTGGCCTTGAACTTGTTGTTAACCCAAGAATAACCTTTAACTTTAAAATAGTTTATTAATTATTTTAATGAAGGTGATATTTATTATTATTATTAAGTGTGTATGCATGTACATGCCACTGTACATCTCAGAGGACAACTTTATGGAGTCATTTCTTCCCTTTTACGTTTATGTGGGCTTTTGGGGTCTGTACCCACTGAGCCATCATGATGGCCTAATGTGGCATTCACACAGTGACCATCACACAGTGACCATCACACAGTAATCATCACACCCTTCGGTCTGTGATCTGTTTTCACTTCCTGACTGTTGAGATTACAGGTGTTTGACACCACTTCTGGTTTCAAGGCTCTGGGGATCAAATTCATGTATGAAGATACATGCTAGGCAAGTGCCCTACCAGGTGAGCTGCGGCCCCAGCCCTCATTGCTCATACATCTCTCATTTGTGTATGCAACTTCCCGGGGACAGCAGATGATGAATGCCACCATAATAAAGTCACACTTCTCTGAGATTCAGTGTTCTTCCTGCCTCTCTGATTTTGGAGGAAGGGGATGCAGGGAGAGCTTTAGTTCAATCTCCTTTCTCCTTTATAGCCTATTCCAGCGGTAGCAGAAAAGACTCCAGTTCTCACAGATGGCCAAGCTTTCAATCAGTTATAGACACCTTTTGTGGCCGAAGAGCAATTCCTCATCTCGAAGAGAACTTGGAATGTTTTGATGTTACAGATAAATCCCAGCTGCTTATCAAGTGCCTCACCTAGAAAAGCTGCAAGAAATGCGTTAACACTGTGGACTTGAAAGCCAGATGGAAAAGGAGAGAATAAAGAAGAAAGAAAGGAAGAAAAGAAAGAGAGAAGGAGAATTTCTATCTGGGGAATAAATGTTTGTTTTCATAGCTTTCAAATGTGACATAGTGGGTAGGTTAAAATGACTGACATTTCCTGGTTTAATTATGGGCAATTGAATGGTAGATATTTTATGCCCGTCAATAAACTCAGGTCACAGCTATTTCTGGTGAATAAAAGAATGGAAAAAAATACGTTCATTTTATTCTGTTAGCGAGTCCTTATTCCAAAGGGATATGCATTGGTGAAAGAAAGGAAGCTTTATTATTTTTTTTAACCTAAGGCAATCTAAAGACAAATGTGCTTTGGGCTTTCTTTGATTATATTAAGGTGATTTTTTTCTTTTCCCATTTTTCATGTGTGTGTGCTGTGCATATGTATATATGCATTTTTGGTATGTGTGTGGGCGCATATTTGAGTGTGTGCATGCGGGTGTGTGGGAGGGAAGCTAGAGGATGATGCTACAGATCATTTATGCATTCTGACCCGAGCTCCCAGTCAAACCCAGAGCTCATAAACCTGACCCGTCTTCTTAGCCAGCTTACTGTGGGGATCCCCTGTGTCCAGGCCGGAAATGCAAGACAGCCACTTACATACATACATGTGCATGTCTTCACACATATATCATGGCACACATGTAGAGGTAAGAGAACAACTTCATGAAGGCAAAACTTCCTCCTTACACCTTTCTGTGGATTCTGGGGCTTGAAGGTAGGTCATCAGGCTTGCGTGGCATATCCCTTTCCTTGCTGAGCTCTCTCGCCTCTCTTCCATCTTTCTTCTTTTGAAAGAGCAATTGCATAGTAGAGCCAGTGGGGGAAAATAAAGAGATCAGGAAGTGCAAGTTGTTCCTGACACAGTAGAAAGTAAGAATCCAAATTGGGTTTTGACACAGCAGATGTGGATTAGATACGAGGGCTGCTT
>NW_026067999.1:1983976-2164915 GCF_014885135.2 Alexandromys fortis
GGAGTTGGAGTTACAAGTGGTTGTGAACTACCTGACATGGGTGCTGGGAATTGAATTCTATTCTCTGCGAGAACAGCAAATGCTCTGAACAGCTGAGCCATCTCCAGCCCTCCCACCCCCAGTTTATTCAGTCTCATAGGCCTCTGTCTATTATTATATCTGCATCACACTGTGTTTAATATTATAACTTGGTAGTAAGTTTAGGGCAGGGAAATGCGACTTCTCCAACCTGCTTCTTTTGTAGATTGTTTTGAATATTATCAGTTTCTTGGATCTTTGCATGACTGTTCGGATCAGCTTGTCAACTTCTGGGATAAAAAGAAAGCAGTGAGGATTTTGATAGGGTGTGTGTTGAAGCTGTCGATTGGAGGTCCAGTTTAGATGAGAGACTACTTGAGCTTTGTCTAGTCCTCTGTTAATTATTAGGATCTTTATTTTACCTTGATTTATCTATCAAGCCCATTGCTGCTAGCACATTGGCAAGAGTCAGTTTTCTTCTTTCCTGTGTGGGTTCTGGGGACCAAACTCAGGTAGTTAGGCTTGGTGGTAAGTATCTTTACCGAGCCATCTCACTGGCCCATGTTTCTCCATCATTAAGGTTTGGGTGTGGAATGACTTGACCCTGGCTGGTGGCACTATTAAAGACTTGATGATATCACGAGGGCCCTAACGTTTGTCAGTGGATTAATATACTGATGCGTTTGTAGCTGACAGGCTATTAGGAGATGGGGCTGTATTTGAGGAAGTTGGCCACTTGGGGCCATGCCTTTGAAGGGTAGAGCTTGTCTCCAGAGCCTTCTACTGCTCTCTCTCTTTTCCTAGCTGCCACCAGGAGAGTAGCTTCGTCCTGCCATTCCCTCCCTTCCATGTCCCATCTTCCTACAGCCAAGTGGCCATGGACTGAAATCTCTGAAATGGAGCCAAAGTAAACCATGCCTCTCTTGACTGATCTTAGGTATTTTGTCAGTGATGGACCACTGACTGGCACTCCTTTCAGCTAGTTCAGTTTCTAATATTGTATTTGTAAGGGTTGGGTAGAGCCAGGCAGACAATGGGAAGGTGGTGCTAACAATGTGCTCGAGAAGAGGCATGACACACTCTCTTAATGAAAGAATCTTTTTTTTTTTTCCAAGACATGTAGCTCAGGCTGTCCAACTGGCTACGTAGTCAAGGGTAACCTTGAACTTTCAATCCTGGGATTACAGGTGAGCACCATTGTCCCTGTTAATAGGAGCTTGTCTTTTGACTAGCTGCTTATGCTCTGCTGTGCTTCATTAGGCACAAGATGTTAAATCGAATGGTGGTTTTATTGAGCTTTTCTAATCACTATATAAATAGATAAGTGCACTTTAATGCTAAAAATGTTTTCTGGGGGAGTAAATTGTTGTTGTTGTTTTTAGTTCAGATATTATCAAATTGGGAAGTACTGTTTTTAATTTTTTAATTGTATATGTATGAGAAAAAGAGAGGAAGAGAGAGACGGAGAGCCACAGTACTCATGCGGACTTCTTTTGAGGACAGCCTGTGGGAGTATGTGCCCTTCTTCCACCACTTGGTAGGGATGAACTCAGGTCATCAGGTTTGCGGGCAAACACCTTTACTCGCTGAGACATCTTGGGAAAGGGTGCTTTGCCCCCAGACCCGACTATATTTCTCAGGCTCTATCCACCTTCATTTTTGAGGACAGGGTCTCTCACCATCCTAGAAATTGCCAAGAGGCCACACTGGTTGGCTAGCAAGCCCCAGGGATCTACTTGTCTCGCCTTCCCAGGGCAGGAATCACAAACACGTACTAGCATGCCCTCTTTCTACAAAATGTGGGTTTGGGGAATCAAACTCAGGTCCTTGTTCTTGCAAGTCAAGCACTTTACCAACTGAGCCAGCTTCTTAAACTCTAGACTTTATGATTATACACCCATAAGATATTTCATGCATATATATGAGTTTGAGCCTGATTTCACAAAGAAGTTTCAAGGTATAATAATTTATTACTGGAAATGCTGTAAATTAACCTGGGATACAAAAGAAGTTATCACAGATATAAATCTTTAAAAAAAATCTTGTTCATAAAGCTGTCAGTCATAACTCTATAAGAGAATGAAAAGTACTTAGGCCACAAAGACAAACTCCAAATATCCATGACTAAACATGACAGACTTTGTGATCTGACCAGAGAAGAAGTAAGGTACAGGGACCCAGGCAGGACTTTGGCTTTGCTTATGTCCCAATAATAAAAAAAAGATTTGTGGTTGGTTAT
Source organism: Alexandromys fortis (assembly GCF_014885135.2). Classification (NCBI taxonomy): domain Eukaryota; kingdom Metazoa; phylum Chordata; class Mammalia; order Rodentia; family Cricetidae; genus Alexandromys; species Alexandromys fortis. Next base: position 1,986,234 of record NW_026067999.1, read on the forward strand.
GAAATGCCCTCCATAGGCCTATGTCTTAGAACACTTGGCATCAGCTGGTTGCACGGTTTTGGAGAGCTGTTGAATCTTTAGACTGGAGTGTCACTGGAGAAAGTAGCTCCTGGGGGCAAAGCTTGAGGTATTTTAGGTTTACTTATTTTTGAGTATGTGTCTGTGTGAGGGCATGTGTACCTTGGAATGCTGGTGCCTATGGAGTCTAGAGAGTGAAGTTGGAGTAACAGGTGATTGTGAACCACAGGATGAGGGTGTTAGACACTGAACTCAGGTCTTCTGCAGTAGTACACACTCTAGCCCTGGGACTTGAGGTTTTATATAGTCCAGCCTTATTTCTTGTGAGCTCTCCTGTCTGCAGATGCACTATGGGCAAATGGTCACTTGCTCCTGCCACCAAGCTTTCCCTGCGGTGACAGCATGTAACCCCTCAAAGTGTAAGCTAAAATAAACGCTCCCCCTGTTGAGTTATTTTTTGTCAGGTATTTTGTTCTGGCACAAGAAACAAAAAAGAAAGCACGGGTTTGAACTGACTCGACATTGAGATGCTTACTTGGACCTGGCTGGAGTTTTGTAATTGGAAATGGGAGCAACATTTCCTATAGTTCATCTGTGAAGTACAAGAATGCCTTGGAGCAGGGTGGTATGAACTGTAGGAATGTAGGAGTCAGACATCACCTAGACCTCCAGGCAGCTAGGAAAACAGGCCATAAGTAAACAGGATGGCGTACTTCTGTCTTCTTTACCCAGGACAAAGATGTGGCAGTGTTTCCTTCCCCACGTTGCCTGTCCTGCCTGGAGGAAATGTTTTAGGCAGGCCTTGGCCATGGACTGTGAACCAATCAGCCCACTCTTCTTTGTCCATGCTGACCATACAAAACGAGGGGAGAAAGACCAGAACACCAAAACCACTTAAAGCCCCAACCCTCCAACCCCCCAAGGGGAAATGGATTTGGGTTTCTGGATCCTTTCCCTATTTCTGGGACCCTGTCTTCTTGGATGTGTACTCACATGCACACACACTTTCTCCTTTTGATCAAACTTGTTTGCTTGCTATGACTATGACTTGTTTCCTTTTAATCCTTTATCAGAGAAAGCAAACCCAACTTAAGACCCCTACATGGAAACAGAATGACCCATAAAGAGTCTCATTCCCGAAGGCAGAACACTGAGATACTTTATTTAGGGTGTGACTGGGCTCCATCCAGTAGGGCCTCGGGAACAGAGGCAACAGGTCCATTGTGTGGTCTGCTCTAAATAACCCGAGTTTTGGTGAGGAATACTGTTCTTGGGAAGTGGACAGAGGCCAAAAATCTTCCTGAGCACACGTGGCTTCCGGTGACTCTTTCTACTGGTGCTAACAAGGCCCTTCATCAATTTTGGCTTGGACAAACTGGATGGGGGTTGAAATGGCCAGCACGTTTAAGTTAGATAGGGGCTCATTTTTCTTATGGGGATTTCTCAGTTTTATTTCTGTTGCTATGATAAAATACCCTAACAAAAAGCAACTTAGGGAAGAAAGGGTTTGTTCAACTTTCAAAGCAACGTTATTCTCTATCACGGTGGGGAAGTTAAGACAGTAGGAGCTTCAAGAAGCTGAACCTAACACATTCACAGTCAAGAACAAGAGAAAAATGCATGCATCTTTGCTTATTGACAGCTCCTCTCTCCTCTCTTATATTGTTAAAGAACCCTGTCTATGGAATGGCATAGCCTACAATGGGCTCGGGCTTCCTGCATCAATCAATTGTTGTGTGATATTTTGATTGTGTTCTGACGAATAAAGCTTACTTTGAGTCAGAGGGCAGCTTTAGCCACCAGCTGACCATAGAGGTTTGGAGGACTGTAGAGAGAGGAGACAGGACAGGAAGTGGTAAGGTAGGGCTGAGAGAGGAAATCAGCACTTTTGGTGGGAGGAACTGGAGATGTAGGGAGCGACTGTGGCTGCTCCGCTGCTTCTCTGATCATTCAAGCTTTTACCCAATTCTGACTCCTGATTTGTTTATTGATAAAGATTAATTAGATTAACAATTCAACCATTAAGACAATACCCCACAGACCTGGCCACTTAATTACTAATTAAGAGTCTCCTTCCTTCCTTCTTTTCTTTCTTTTCTTTTTCTTTTTTGTTTTTTTTTTTTTTTTTGGCTTTTTTGAGACATGATTTCTCTGTGTAGCCCTGACTGCCCCGGGTCCTGGAATTCGCCTCTATAGACCAGGCTGGCCTCAGACTCCCAAGTGCTGGGACTAAAGGTATGCACCACCCAGACTCTCTTCCCAGGTTGATTCTAGGCTGTGTCAAATCGACAGCTAAAGGTAACCAGCGGAGGGGATAAGCAGAACCTCATTGTTCTTTCCATTATTAGTTGAAGAAACAGCGAACACTTCTGTATACCAGTGTCCTGCGCTAGGATTTGGGGGGTATGGAGCTGAAAAAGACCTAGGGGTCCTGATCTGATGGGGAGACTCACATAGCAGATGTGCATTCGCTGTACAGATCCTATCATTCATAGAATACAGAGGATAAGAGAAAATGTTTGAGGATGATTACTTCCATTTGTGGAGGCTGAGTTTTTGAAGACTTGTAGGAAAAAAGAATCTAGAGAATGGGAGAGAGAGGGATGAGAGACTTGCAGTCCTGTAGCTTCTCAGCTCAGCAATGACATCCCATGAATGCCATTGTCTTAAACACACGCTGCTCTCCGTTCCTGCATTTGCATTTGAAAGGCATGAATAAACTGGCAAGCCACATTCAAAGGGAAATTATCATAGCAGACATAGACTGGAGGCATGCTGAAAGTTAAAAATTTATCATTTGGGCCAGTAATAAAATCCAAATTACTCAGAATCAAAGAGGAAGTTTAGGCCTTAAGTATATTAAAGGGTAATGGAGATAAAGAGAGAAGTGGTTCCGAAGCCTGAGTGGGCTCTAATGAGTCTAACTGTCCTGATGAGAAATAGAGGATGTGGTATTTTAAAATTGAAACTGTCTGGAATGCTTGGTTAAAAATCAACCTAGCTTATATGTATCTCAATAAATAATCAAAGAACTGTTTGAATATTCAAACCGGGATTAGTTTTTGCATTTATATATTTCTTTTTTTGAAATGAAAATATAATTGCATCATTTCCCCTTTTCCTTTCCCTCTGACCCTTCCTATGTACACCTTCCCTGATCTTTCTCAAATTCATGACCTCTTTTTTAAAAGTGTTACTACTTTATTAATTGTTATTGTTTTATACATAAGTTCAAAAATATATAAATACATCTTGCTCTGTCTGTTTCCAGTTACCCGTATGTATATAATTTTAGATAATTCATTAGGGAGCCCATCCCCAGGGAAGACTATTTTTCCAGATCTGAGAGTTCCTTAGTTCACTATAGTTCTTTGTTTAGGGGTATGTGTATATGTATGGGGAGTATATTAGATTTCTTCAGTCTGGCTTCAAACTCACTGTGTAGCAAGGATGACCTTGAACTCCTGATCCTCTTGCTTCCATCTATCTCCTAAGAGTGGGGGGATTATAGGCACCTGCCAATGAAGCTGGCTGAAGTTCAGGAAATTAAGAGAGACATATCCAAGAGCTCGGAATGGAGGGATCAGAGAGGACCGAGGAGAGTCACTTCTTGGGATGGGGACACTTTTGGGTAATCCGGTCTTGTCTGAAAACTGGGGGAAGAAGGTAGCTTTTACTAATTTCTGTCTGTATGTTACTGGATCCTTCGTGAGGGGGAGATTTTTAGATCCTAGATCTGGTATTTGGGAAAATGGACTCTTTTTGAACTTTTCTTTCTCTTTTCTTTTCCTCCTTAAAGTTTTCAACTCTGGGCTCTGTCATGGAAACAAAAAGGAAAAAATAAAATAAAATCCTGAGCTGTTATTCAGCTGGAGTGTGAGAGAAAGGCAGCCTCTGGGGTTAAGTATTGAGGTGAGGCGATCAAATTGAGCTCTGGGGTGACAGGGTTGCTTTCATACCACACTTAATACTTGGCCGCTGTTAAATTCCAGTCAGACTTGGAAACAGGCTCTTTTCCAGCTGGCCTCGCTGGCCTGGAGTGATATTTCATTTGTAGTTTAGCAAATAAAGTTCGCCTGAAGATCAAAGAGTAAAACAGCCACACTGGTCAGCCAGACAGGCCAGGCAGTGGTGGTACACATCCTTTCATCCCCAGCAGCCACGCTAGTTAGCCATAGAGGCTGGGTAGTGGTCGTGCACGCCTTTAATCTCAGCCCTAGAGAGGAACATAAACCAGGAGGAGACAAGTATCGCTCTCAGTCTCAATCAGAGGATTTGTGGAGGCGGGATGGCCATTTCAGTCTGAGGTAGAGGTAAGAGCCAGTGTCTTGGTTGCTTTGCTTTTTTGATCTTCAGGTTGAACCCCAATATCCATCTCTGGGCTTTTATTATTTGTGCTACAGTGGCCTGGGGCAAGTTTTCTGCCATGGACAGAGGTCCATCATGATATTCATATTCTCTTTTGTCCCATCTCCTGCCACATGTGACTGAGAAAACATGCCCCTGGGGGTCTCTCCCACGTTCAGAATAACATTTACTAGTTGGCATTCACAGACCTGCTTTAAAAAATACTTTTAAAAATCAAGTATTATTTCTTTAGTGTATGTTTATGTGCGTGTGTGTGTGTGTGTGTGTGTGTGTGTAGGTATACCAGTGTCACAGTGCTCAAGTGGAGGTTCAAGGACAGCTGGCAGGACTCAGTGCGCTCCTTCCACCACGTGACCCAGCACTAAGGCGGATGGGACAGGAGTCCTGTGAGTTCCAGGCTAGCCTCAGCTATCTTGTCAGAGTTTGTCTCTAAATAACAGCTTTTTAAAATGATGGAGCTTGGTTGAGGGCAGAGAGAGAAGAATTTAGCACAAAGACAGGAAGAGCCAGAGGAGACGTCATGTTGCAGACACAACGGGACTGATGCGCATGTTAACTTATAGAAACTATGGCGTCACACACAAGACATGCACAGCTTCAAACCAGACAGAATCTCAGCACTGAGAAGGGAGAGTGGACACAAAGTCCCACCCCTAACTGAAAAAATGTTTGCAATTGAGACCCTTTTGGGAAAGTGAGAATCAGTTGTCACCAATGGAGTCTCACTGGGTATAACAACCCACTCCAGGGCAGGCCTCATGCCTGGTAGTAGTTGGGCCAGTGTGAAAAAGACTCCATGGTTTTTTATTTGTGTGTGTGTGTGTGTGTGTGTGTGTAAGAGAGGGGTGGGAAGGATTTGGGAGGAGTTGGGAAGGGAAAGAATATAATGAAAGTATATTATGTAAAATTTTTAAATAAAAATTAATTAAGTAAACAAAAGAAAGAACAAGTAGTAGGGGGTGGAAAGAAGGTTCAGAGATTAAGAGTACTCAATGCTCTTCTAGAAAATTTTGAGTTCAGTTCTCAGCATCCACATGAGGCAGCTCACAACCACTCCAGTTCCGAGGGATCTAGTGCCCTCTTCTGGCCTCTTTGGGCACCTGCATACACTTGTGTGTATATGCGTAGGAGTACCCTGTCACACACACAATAAAAAATAAAATATCTTTAAAAAAATAAATCTTTAAAATACCACAAATCTCATTATTCTGTCATATAAATGTATAAAGAAGGGAAGGATTTCAAATAAAAAGAAGTTCTTTTAGGGTTGGTGAGATGACTCAGTGACTAAGCTTGAAGCCATACCCAGAGGTGTCCTCTGACCTCCACACTCACATCCTGCACTCCAGTCCCATACCTGCAGGACAAAAAAATGTAAATGTTTCTTTTTTAAAAGACCCTTTTTGCGGCACACGACGCCCCGTCTGCCCTCTATGCGCCACCATACAGTTTCTGAACCGGGCAAGGGGCTGGAGATTGAAACACACGAAGACAGACGGACAGAGACACAGGTCATCCTTGTGCAGGAATGCCCCCTTTATTGTGTCCAGGGGCAGCTTATACAGAGATAACCACGCCCCAGCCAAACCCACCAGAAACCACTCTCCTGCCATCAGGAACTCCTGAGGGTCTCGTGCTCAGAGCAGCTGTAGGCACTCAGGTAAGGGGAAAACAAGTTGTTTACAAGAAATTTAGGATCTGGGGGTTCACAGCTCCCAACCCCTATTTACCAGCCATAGTGGCACATGCCTTTCATCCTAGCACTTGGGAGGCAGAGGCAGGTGGCTACCTGTGAGTTTAGAGCTTGCCTGGTCTGCATAGTGAGTTCCAGGTTAGCTAGGGCTACACAGTGAAACACTGTCTTTTTTTTTAAAGTCACCATATCTTCATAAATCCTATGGCTGATCAATAAAATTGGTTAATTTTGCTGATAGACCCGGAATTATCACAGTTGCGTAAGGACCTCTGTCAAGTTAACCGAAAGCTGCAGCATTTTGCAAGTGCACCTGGCTGTTACAAGAAGTGCACTTGGAGTTACTGAGGTCATCAAGGGGAAGGTGAGGGAGGTGCAAGAAGCAGCTGACTCATTGGAAAAGAAGAGTCAGAGCAAGAGGCAGGCAAAGGGCAATGGGGTTGGCCGTAACCAGCGAGTATCAAAAGCAAACAAGGATAAGGCCTGCTTAATGATGGTGTTAGGGGTGGGGTGGGCAAAGTGGAAAAACAGGATCCAATTATTTTTTTTTCCAGGGCGTCTTGGTCATGGTCCTGGAAATGTATAGCCACACATTGCTTTAGAAGTGAAGTCACGAAGACAGAGGTCAAGGAGCAGTTTGTGTTTAGAACTCCCGTCAGCTCTGTGACCATCATCGGATGTGTGATCAAATGAACCTCCATGGGCATCTGAACAGCTTTACTTGTCAAAAGCATTTCTTTGCAACCTGCTTTTCTGGAAGTGAAATAAATTCCAGATGGCCCCTGGGTCTTTTTTTCTTAATTGAAAATATTTGTTCATACAGTGTATTCTGATCACGATTTTCCCTCCCTCAACTCCTCTCAGACTCTTCCTACCCACCGAACTCAAAGCAAACAGGCAAACAAACAAACAAAAACCCCCGAACACACCAAAAAAGGAAAAGAACCCAAGAAAACACACGCACACACCCCACAAAATCAGAAGCTATAATATACATGCAAAAGACTATAAGACAAAAATGCCCAAATAGTATAAGACAAAAAGTCTACAAGGTTACCATTGAGTTTGTTTTGTGTTGGCAATCTACTGCTGGGCATGGGGTGGTTAATATCCTCAGTGAGACTTCATTGGAGAAAACAAATTTTTCCTTTGAAAGTGTCAGTTGGAGATAGTTTCTCGGTTAGGAGCCCTTGTCCAGTGGGAGCCTGTATTCATGTCCTCCTTTCAGGGTTGAGACCCAGTTTGGCTTGATTCTGTGTAGGTCCTGCACATGCTGACACAGTCTGTGAGTTCATAAAGTACGTCAGTCCTGATGTGTCTGAAAGACACTTGCCTTGATTTTCTCCATCTTTTCTTGCTCTTATTCCTGCCTCCTCTTCCACAGGCTTCTCTGGCCCCCGAGGGGAGGGATTTGATGAAGACATTCTTGTTTAGGACTGAGTAATCCAGTCTTTCGCCCTCTGCACATTGTCCTATTGTGAGTCTCTGTGTTAGTTCTCATGAACTACAAGAACAAACTTCTCTGATGATTGCTGAGTGACGCACTGGTCTACGGGTAGAACAGTATGGCATTAGGAGTAATTTTATTGCTACTTTCTCTTAGCAGAACAATAGTATTTGGATTTCCGATAGGTCCCTGGGCTATCTAGTCCCGGGTTCCTGCCCCTAAGCATGCCAGGCATGGGTTCCATCTCACGGAATGAGCCTTTAATCCAGTCAATGAGTGGTTGGTTACTCTCACATTTATGCCTCCATTGCAGTAGCGTGCCACGAAGGCAGGTCACTGTTGGAGATCACAGGGTTTGGAGCTATGCTGGGGTTTACTTTCTCCTTTGGTAGTGTGCAGAGTACCTTCCAGTCCCACGAATACTAGTCCGTAGGGATGAAGGCTCTAGTTAGAAACCTTCTTGACGTCTCCATGTTCCATGAGATATGTAAATGTTGTCTTGAGCAATAGGGCCTCACTATCAGTTTGTGGAGAGCTTTGGCAAAAGCCTGAGATGTTTGAGAATTCCATAGGACCCCTTTGGCCAATAATTCAACTTGATACAAACCATTCCTGGAACTGGAAGATATCACTTGGTAGCAAAAGACGTCTAGTTTGGGCATTGTTTCCCCCATTATTTGGGGACCCCATTTATATTTCTTTCATATATGTATATATTCTACAGTAGTAAGTTCCCATATGACCCCTCAAATAGCCTTTGTTGTTAGTTGTCCCTCCTCATGTTCCCTCTCTTCCACCCCCTTTTAATTCTGTCACCCCAATCTTCCCCCATTTCTCCATAACCATATATTCTTTTCCTTTGATGAGTATGTAGAGTCGTTCTCTGTCTCTTCTGATTACATTTGGTTTAAAGTCTACTTTTTCAGATATTAAAATGGCTACATACACCTGCTTGCTTCTTGAGCCCATTTGCTTGGAATACTCTTTTCCATCCATTTACCTGAAGTAATGTCTCCCCTTGATGGTATGGTGTGTTTTCTTGTATGCAGCAGAAGGATAAATTCTGTTTTCTAATCCAATCTGTTAGACTATGTTTTTATTTGGGAATTGAGAATATTAACCGTGAGAGTCGTCAATGAACAGTGTTTATTGATTCCTGTTACTGTGCTGTTATAGTATAGGCTTCTCCCTCTTCTTTTGATTTACTGGTCTGGGATTATTTATTCCTTGTGTTTTCTTGGGTGTGGTTGACCTCTTCAGACTGAAGTTTTCCTTCTAGTGCTTTCTATAGAGCTGGATTTGTAGATAGGCACTGCTTAAATTTGGTTTTACTGTGGAATAATTTTCTTTCCCCATCTATTGTGATTGCTAGTTTTGCTAGATATAGTAGTCTCGGACGGCATCTGTAGTCTCTCAGAGCTTCTAGAACATCTGTCTAGGCTTTTCTGCCTTCCGGAGTCTCCATTGAGAAGTTAAGTGTTATTCTAATGGGTTTGCCTTTATATGTTTGTTACTCTTTTTTTTCCCCCTTGCAGCTTTTAATCTTTTCTTGTTCTGTGTTCAGTGTTTCAGTTGTTGTGCGTCATGGGCACTTTCTTTTCTAGTCCTGTCTGTTTGGTGTTTTGTCACAAAGGAGTGAGGATGGCCTAGAAGGTAGGGCTGAGAGGGGCCACAGGAAGTAGCAAGGCTGGGTCTCCATCGGTGGAGTTCCCAGGGTATGGAAGGAGGATGGGAAAAGACAGTGTCTATTTTTATAAATGAAAAAAATTGGGCAGGAGATATGGCTAATAGTGCTGGTTCCTCTACCAGAGGACCCTGTTTTTATTTTTATCCTGACACCCACTTGGTAGCTCATAACCACCTTAACTCAAGTTCCGAGGGATTCAATACTCCCTTCTCATGTCTGTGGGCACCAGGCATGCACATGGTACACAGACATAATCAAGCAAAACACCAATATGCATAAAAATAAATAAAGAATTTGTGTGTGTGTTTGCATGTGTGTACGTACACATGGGGTCTGTGAACACTACAACATGCACATGAAGGTCTTAGGACAACTCTCAGGAGTCTGTTCCCTCCTCATGTGGAAGTAGGGGATAGAACTCGGTCTCTCAGGCTTGTTGCCAAGAACCTTTACTTAGCTCATAAACCCTGTTTGTTTTTTGAGGCAGGGCCTCCTGTGAATGGAGGCTCAGCTTCTAGAATGGTGATAATGGGAGATACTATGGAACCTTTAAAAGGTGGGGGCCTGTTGGAGGTCTTTGGGTTATTGGGGGCCCTACCTTCAAAAGGAACTAGGGAGTTCCTGAGGGAGGGCTGCTTTAAAAAGAGCAAGCCCAGTGCTCTATCTTGCTCTTGTCTGTCAGGTGTTCCTGCCACCCATCTTGGACGCCTCCACACAGCCAGAGCTCTGTTTGGAGAGTTGGCCTCTAAAACCAGAAGCTAAATAAGCCTCTTTTCTTCCTGAGGTTGTTTGTCTCAGGTATTCATCCTCTAACAAAGGCCGACTAATCCAGCTCTGAAACTGGCTTGCTGGCAAGCTGCTCTGCCAACTCCTGCTTTCTTTCAGAAGGGGTCACCAGATGCAGATGAGCTTCTTTCTGAGTGTCCTGGAATCATTTGAGACGGGAGGAGGAGGGATGGCCCATGACTCCGAAAGAAAGGCCTTTTTCCGTGACAAAGCTGGAGAACTTGGCGAGTTCTCCCAGATTGTAAGTTCATTATAGCTCTAGAGGCTTCCCTTTCAGAGCTCACTTAAGAGGTTATCTCCATTTCTTCACGAGGTATGATTAGCCTGAAAATCCCTAGTGCTCACATAGTGATGTGCTCTTTTGAAGGGTTATCTGTCTTTTGAAGGGTTATCTATTTACATTTTTTCGTTTTTCCCTTGCTTTCTGTATGCTTATGGATGTGTGTGTGTATTCATATGTCAGTTAACAATGTTTCCATTAATGATAAACTGTATATACCATCGTGATCTCATAAGATTTTATTACCCAGTGATGTGGCTGTCTTAATTTGTCTCAAGACTGGGTCAGGTTGTGAGGTGTTACACCCAGATCACAGAGTGCCCCCAGAACCAACTAGGAGACTGAGTCCCATATGTGAAAGTGAAGAGCCTTTATTCTTACACAAGTTTGCAAACTCTGACTCTCCGTGTGTCCATCGTACTGGAGTGATTGGAGAGACCCAAGCTCAGTTAGTGTTGGGTTTTTATAGTAGTAAAGGTGGGGGTGAGGGATTTCTAAGGTTCAGGACTCCTGATTGGCTGACATTTGTCTAGGGGTGTCCTGGTGAAAAGCAATGGGTATGTGCTGGCAGGTGATCCTATCTACAATGGTTGGAATGTTAGGAATTAATTTCCTTTGAATGGTTTGATCCTGAGTGGTGCCAACTTAAGGCTTTTCCTAGAGCCCAGTGCTGTCTGCTATGGCAGCTGTGTGGCCTGGGCCCCACATTATGGCCAGGCTGCCCTGGGCCCCACATGTGTGGCCAGGCTGCCCTGGGTCCCCATGAGCTTTTATATAAAGTATGTATTTTGTAGAAATTATTTTTGAGATTATTTCCATTTTTGCTTCTATTCCATCTTTTAACTCATTCATCCTTCTTTCTGCTCTCAAACTCCTTTCTTTTCCCATAATTCCCATCCTTTCATGGGACTAGACTCCTTAAGGGCTTGTCACCTCCTATTAGGGAGGTACAGTTTTAGTATCAGTCTCTTGATTTGATAAAATATTCTGACTAAAAGCTCCTTAAGGAGAAAAGAGGTTATTTAATCTTACAAACTGAGGAACATCAGTGTTACTGAACTTGAGAACAAGCCAGGCTTGGCAGCTTGTTCTCATTAGCCAATTAAAACAGCCAAATTAATTATGGACAGCAGAAAAAGGGGGTGTTTTCAATGGGGCCACATTGGGAAGAGGGATGACTAGATCCAGGGACTCCCCCTACTTCAGGCTTCTGAAGTGAGATAGAAGATTACATAGAGGACCAAGGGTATCCACATCTAAGCAGTCTTGGTCAAGGCATGGTCACACCCACTGTTGACCCATCAGCTTCAGTCTCATCTGGATACTGAGAAGATGTTAGAACTGCGTGAAATATCTTTCCTGGAGCCAAGTTCCCTCTCTGGTTGGCGCATTTTCCTTCTCTTAGCATGAGATTCCTAGGGAAATTTCCATTTCATTGGGGTTCATTGTTTCGATCATCTGACAGTCAGATTGTTTCTTTGGAATATTTTCATTTCTGCCAGGCCAGTTATCTAAGGGCAGGAACTCAAGGCAGGAGCCATGGAGGAATGCTGCTCACTCACATTCTCTTAGACTCATAATCAGCGAGCTTTCTGGTCTAGGTATTTACCCCAATTGAAACTTCTCACAGATGATTCTAGGCTATGCCAATTTGACAATTAAGGCTAAGTAGAACATACACTATCTATGAAATGTGTTATATTATATATACATATACATGTGTGTATATTTATATACACATATGTGTATATGTATATTAATAATCTCTGTGTTGTTATTTGTGAGCTGATGGCCCAAAGGAAAATCTGACTACACTAAGGTTGACCAATAACTTGTTATGTAGTCCAAAGAACTTTGAACTCATAATCCTCCTGCCTCAGCTACCTGAGTGCTAGTTAGGCATATAGGTTTTTCACAACTGTGTCCAGCTTTGTTATATGATTTTTTTATGAATATTTGCCTTGCTGTATGTATGTGTACCATGTACATGCCTGGTGCCCAAGGAGATCAGAAGAGGGTGCTATATTCCCTGGAATTGGAATTAAAGTTGTAGGCAGCTATGTGATATTAAGAACCAAACCAGGGTCCTCTGCATGAGCAGCAAGTGATTTTAATCACTGAGACATCTCTCCAGCTCCACATTATTGGCTTTTAAAGTGGGGGTATGAGGAAAAGGGTCATTGTTCAACCCAAAAGAAAAACAAGGCAAAAAAAAACCCCAATCTCTCAGAATTGAATTGTAGACATCTGAAGATTAATGTTTACATAGAGTAATTTCCCAGTGTCTTTGCTTCCATATCACACAATCTGTTATCTTATCTGCCAAATAAGACTTGCCCTTGTTTTATTTCAATTTTTATTTAAGTACTATTTATATATTATATTATTATCATCATACAAGCTTGAATGTATTAAACTTAGAGGTGAAGTCATTCTATGACTACTCTGTGTGTGTGTTGTGTATGTGTGTGTGTATATATATATATATATATACACACATCATATATATATTATGATGTATGTGTGCCTGCATGTGAGTGTGGGTATGCACACATGTGTGCATGAAATTGTGCTTATGTGTGTGCACTGAGGACCAGAGGTTGATGTTTTCTTCCTTAATCATGCTTCACCTTATTTTCTGTGATAGGGTCTCATTGTTCAGCCACCCACCTTTCTGGAAGTATATGTTTGCACTATTGTGTCTGAAATTTTTCTTGGAAGATAGGGATCCTAATTGAGGCTCTCATGCTTGTGTGATATGAACACACACACACACACCTTGACTGCTGACAGTATACTGTAAAAACTGGATAAGCAAGACACAAAGGAAAAAGATTGCTGAACCTTGCCAAGAGAAGGTGGTACATTCCTTCGAAATTCCTGCTTCACAGAAAAGTCTATCAGATAGTCTAGGACTGTAGGCCTAGATTCCTCAACATTGCATAGGAACCCTGGGTGACTGTCCAGGTAGAAAGCTGCTTTTGTTATTTCTATAGTTTTGGAAGTTGCTTGTTCTGCACTTCCTGTTTACTCAGGTAATATTATATCCTTCTCAGGTCTCTGATGGAGTTGAAGATGAAATAGTTAATAGTTTTCCTTATTTCCAAATTAAGAAAAGAAATTTACATAAGAGATGCAATGTTTATAAGGTTGAGAAACATAAAAGGTTAAATTTTTTAAGAAAATGTTTTGATGTCTAAAAAGATAATTTGGGGTTGATAATACAAATTAGGATGAAAAATAAATTAAGAACACAATTTTGGATTCACCAAAATAGGATAGATAATGGAATATTTTCTCTGAATTTGCCAAATGCAAATGAATTGGATCTTGTAAATGTAATTCTTACTTGATAACTGTTCTTATTGCATAGTCTTACTTTGTTAAAACTAAAATCTCTCTTTTTATTTAGACAAAAGGGAAAAATGTTATAGCATATTTTTAACTATGAAAAGATATGTTGCATTATTTAACTATTTAAAAATATATTGCATTTGTTTATGTTGTAGAATATTAGTTTAACTATGTAAATGTGTGTTGCATTTATTTGATTATGAAAAGATGTATTGCTGTTTCACCTTGCCTGCTTAAGGCACCTGATTGGTCTAATAAAAAGCTGAAGGTCAATAGTAAGAGAGAAGGTATAGGCGGGACTTCCTGGCAGGTAGTGTAAGAGAAGGAAATTAAGCTTGGAAAGGAGGAAGAAAGAAAAAGAGATGCCAGGGAGATGCCAGTGGCCAGTCAGTCCCATGGAGGAAGCAGGATTGTAGGAAATTTAGAATGAAAGAAAGGTAAAAAGCCTCATAGCAAAACATAAACGAAGAGAAACATGTTAAACTAAGTTAAAAGAGCTGGTGAAAAAACCCTAAGCTAAGGCCGAGCATTCATAATGAATGAGTCTCCTTGTCTTTAACTGGGGATCTGTTTGGTGGTCCAGAGAAAACTACAAAGTTACAATCTTTATTTTAGAGTTCTGGCCTCTAAATACAATACATTTGTGTCTGTGAAGCTATCAAGTTTGTGGTACTTTGTATATTCTGTATCTTTTTTATGTTTTATTTTTGAGTCAAGATCTCATGTAGGTAGGTGTCTTAGTTAGGGTTTCTTTTCTTTCTTTCTTTCTTTCTTTCTTTCTTTCTTTCTTTCTTTCTTTCTTTTTTCCTTCCTTCCTTTCTTTCTTTTTTGTTTATTTTTGACACAGGGTTTCTCTGTAGCTTTAGAACCTGTTCTGGAAATAGCTATTGTAGACCAGGCTGACCTGGAACTCAAAAAGATCCACTTGACTCTGCCTCCCCAGTGCTGGGATTAAAGGCATGAGCCACCACTGCCCTGCCTTAGTTAGGGTTTCTATTGTTATGAAGAGACGCTGTGACCATGGTACCTTTTATAAAGGGAATAATTAATTGGGGCTGGTTTACAGTTTCAAAATTTTAGTTCATTATTAGCATGACAGGACATGGTAGTGCTGGATATGGTGCTGGAGGAGGAGCTGAGAGTCCTACATTTTAATCTGCAGGCAGCAACAGGAGACCGTGTCCCACATTGTGCACAGCTTGAGCATATAAAGACCTCAAAGCTTGCCCCTACAGTGACACCCTTCCTCCAAATGAGGCCACATTTCCTAATAGTGCCTCTCCCTTTGGGCCAAACATTCACACACATGAGTCTATGTGGCCTTACCCATTCCAACCACCACATCAGTCTTAACTTGCTATATGACCCAGGGTGCTCTTGAACTTGTTCTACCTTCCAAATTTTTGGATTCTAGCATGCACCAGTGGACTGGAGAGATGGCTCAGTGGTTAAGAGTCCATATTGCATATTGTTCTCCAAGTGGATCTGTGTTCTGTTCCATGCATCCATGCTGGGATGTTTACAGTTGCTTATAACTCTAGCTCTGACTCTTCTGGTTTCTTCAGGCACTTGTACTCACTGGCACATTCCACCCTAATCCTACATGATTAAAAGTAGTAAAACGTAAATCTTGGAAAAAACGCATACACCATCACAGCTGGCTCTTTGGTCCTTTGTTCCAGCAGCTTCAAAGAAGGTTCTTGGTTGAGTTGGTGGACCGCTGTGTAGAATGCATGAAGGTGTGATGGTGTATTCTTGTGAACCACTCAAGAGGTGGAGGCAGGAGGATCAAGAGTTCAAAGTCATTCTCTCCTACACAGAGAGTGTCAGGCCAGCCTGGGCTACAGGGGTCCTGTCTTTAAAAACAAATCCGATTTATTCCTCAGATCGCTCCTCTCTTGAAATCTTTATTAAAGGTAAACATCATCCTGATCAAGTTGTCCATTTGACAGTAAAGAGCGTTGCTAAGGAAGCAATGGTCCCATGGCGTAGCATTACAAGATTACAGTCAGAAACACCGGGTCAGCACATGTTTTCCTGTCCTTTGTTGAAGGGATTGAGGTGGTCTGTGTACTGCACAAATTGTTTTAAAGATAGGATTGGAAAAGATGTGATGGCTAATAAAAGTCCAGGATTATTTTCTCTTGTGGTTTAGCCAACAGACTCACTGTTAAGAAATACTCTGACAAGTTGCTCTTTGTAGGGGATTGCTGTTATTATTGCAGGAGTCTTATTATAGGGGTTTTATTTAGGGGAACCCCTATAATAAGAGCATACGAGGCATATGAGGTCACAGGCTGATGT
This sequence comes from Alexandromys fortis, assembly GCF_014885135.2. Classification (NCBI taxonomy): domain Eukaryota; kingdom Metazoa; phylum Chordata; class Mammalia; order Rodentia; family Cricetidae; genus Alexandromys; species Alexandromys fortis. Next base: position 2,002,171 of record NW_026067999.1, read on the forward strand.
TTAGGACTCTGCACTATAGCTCTGTATTTGCATTTCCTCCTCTAGGGCATAGCAATGTTAGGGAAGACTAAGGACCTTCGAGCTGCTCCAGTAGGTAAAGGGGTACTTGTTGCCAAGCTGGCCGAATTGAGTTCAATTCCCAGAGCTGGCATGATGGAAGAAGACAATCAATTCCTACAAATTGTCCTCTGACCCCCACATGAGTGCCATGGCACTCACATACCCAAACATACTAATGACTGGACACATGTTTTTAAAAAGTCTTAAAAGCTCCGAATCAGCCCCCCCCCCCATCATTTTGAATCCTAGGAAGCGGAAGTGTAGACAGTACCTGTGTTTCTCAAGGGATTAATGCCATTCGATTTGAGTAAAGTAGTCATTCCGACTGACAGCAAAGAGTGGGCCACTGCAGTAGAATAAAACCAGCCAGGAGAAATCGTTTTTTTTTTTTCAGGGACCACCTTTCAGAATGTTCCCGTTTAGCTTTTAAATAGACGTCTCTTTCCAGACGGGCTTTGATGAGCTGCTCTCATCTTCGTGATTACCCCTGACATTTAGCGACTTGTGTGATTAACCAAGGCCATTCTTTTCTCCCAGGAAAGGATGGTGTGTAGCTCGGAAGCTCTCTGAAAGTGTTACCTTGACTTAGGAGAGTGACTGTGGCTGAATAGTCAAGACTTTAGCGGAGGTGGGGGTGGTTATCGGCACATGCCTTTCCTGCCTCCTTTTCTTATTCCTTCATCAAAGCTTCTTGGGTAACCGGGTAAGCTGGTATTTCCTATGGCACAGAATGAAATAGAAAATCTCATAAGCTTCTTTAAGGATTGAGAACTCCAGGTGTCACCCCTACAGGTAAGCTTCATTAAAAAAAAAAAAAGACTTGACTCAGAAAAGGGATTGAAATGTTACTGATGGAATTTTTGATATCCAAGTGGGAGACATTTGTTCTCCTTAATACGACTGTGTTGGGCCAGAAGTCTGGCCCAGCAGTAATTGGCAGAGCCAGAATCAAGCAATATGAGTAGAGTAGTGAAAAGCCTGCCAGAGGCTCCGCCTCCGCTTTTCAGTCTTGGGCTATAGTTTCCTAATCTCCCAGATTCTCCACAGGGTGATGGAACCCCTTGCCATTTTATTGCCATGCCTAGTGAATGGAAGGAAGGCATGTTCTCGTCGGAGAGTGTGCGTTCTTCCTCACTTTCTTCACTTTCTCTGGAGTAAGCCTAGACCCTGGGACATAGAGAGGCAGGATAAAAGGAGCCTGGCTGCCAATTATCTCAAGGAGGGGAGTGGCCTGGACTACTTTAAGAGACAAGGATGAGCCTGGTAGTGATGCTCACCTTTGATCCCAGCACTCAGGAGGCAGAGGCAGATGGATCTCTGTGATTTTGAGGCCAGTCTGGTCTACAGAGTGAGTTCCAGGACAGGTGGGACCACATAGAGAAACCCTGCCTCAAACAAATGAACAAACAAGAGAGGGGAGGGGGATGAAGTTTGGTCTGAGTCTGTCTTCTTAGACCTCCTTAGCTCTTCCTACATGACACACTACAAACTGTTTGTCCTTCACTGACATGCTGGTCCTGTAAGGGAAAGATTCTGTTCTAGAAACAAACATGTTTTGAGACCATCATTCACTACTAAGTGATTGATAGTGTTTGTTGCATGAATGAATGAATCAATGAGGAAATTAATAAACTACAGGGAGCGCCGTTGTGATGTGATGGAATTTGGATGTATTTTTTTCTTTTATGAGACATGGCCTCATGAATCCTAGATTGCCTCAAACTCAACATGTAGTTCAAGATGATCTTGAACTTCTGATTCTCCCCCCTCCAGTTCCTGACAGCTGGGATTACAGGCATGCACCAACATGTCCAGTTCATTCTGAGCTGGAAATCAAAGCCAGGGCTGTGTGCACACTAGGTAAACATTCTGCCAGCCGATATAGCTCATTTCCTTGAGTTTGAAGAGCTTAAAAAAAAGAGTGTTATTTATTTATTTGTGTGTGTCTGCCACATGTGTATGGATAGTCAATCACAGAAGCCAAAGGAAGGTGTCAGATGCCTTAGAGGTGGGTGCTGAGAACTGAATTCAGTTCCTCCAGCTCCAGAAGAGTATCAAGTACTCTGAACTGCTGACCCATCTCTGCAACCTCCTAGGGATCTTTTTTTAGAAGGTATTTTGACTTTTAAAAATTACATTTCTCTCTTTCTGTCTGTCTGTCTCTGTGTGTGTTGTGTGTGCACGTACACTGCCTCATTTGTGTTATAGAATTCATGTGGAAGTCGAAGGCCAACTTTCAGGAGTCGGTTCCCTCCTTTTACCGTTTGGGTTTTGGGGACTGAACTCAGATCATCAGTCTTGCTGGCAAGCACCTTTACCTGCTGGTCCATCTTGTGGGCCCAAGTTTCAAGATCTTAACCTTAGTTTCACCAGATAGCATGATCAGAGAATTCTATAGAAGGGAATATCAGTTTAAATTAATTTACTCGGAATCAATTTCAAACATTTGTATTATCCGTTGCCCCAACTTTCATGGCTTACAAATGAAAATGTATTATTTCTTCATTGTTTCTGAGGGCCAGGAATCTGGGAGTGCTTGTGGCTCAGAAACTCCTACCATGCTACAACCAGCCAGCACCTGGGACTGCGTTTACCTAAAGAGGGGATTAGGGCTGGATATTTGGCTTCCAAGGGTTTTCGCTCATTCAGGGTTTGATCTTAATTGCCATTTTGATGGGATGTACCTACCCTAAATGTGGGCAGTACCATTCGATGGCATGAAGCCCCGTACTGAATAAAAAGGAGAGTGAGCTAAACACCCACATTCATCTCTCTGCTTTCTGGCTGTGGTGTAATGTGGTGTAGTGTTTGGCTTCTGCCTCCTGCGCGTTCCCCACCATAGTCAACTGCAGCTCCTGGAACCGTGAGCCAGAGTAAACTCTTCTTCGCTTAAGTCCCTTCTCTTTTTTTTTCTGTAAATTTTGTTTTATTGAGTTTTTGGACTGATTACAGTGGACTGTGCTACGGCTTGCACAGTGTTCGCACTGCTCGCCTGGCTGAGAATGCCAGCTCCATTTGACATAAATAAATAAATAAATAAATAAATAAATAAATAAATAAATAAAGAAATCCCTTCTTATTAGGCATTTGGTCACATCAACTTGGAAAGTAACTGATATGGGAGACCCTTACATCCCCCTGACTGTGACCAGAGACTTCTCTCATCACCTCCCCGCATGCCAGCATAGGCTGGTTCACACTTGCTAGAGCATGTGAGTTCTAGGATAGCCAGGGCTACACAGAGAGACCCTGTCTCAGAAACAATAACAATAAAGAAAAGAAAAGGCAAGGAATGGACAACCAAGATGGAAGCCCCCTTCCCTTCTTCCCACCTCATTTCTCAAGTTGCCTATTTCTATTTAAATGTTTGTTTATTTTACTTTCAATTGAGAGCTTTGTGCTGGCTAGGTAAGTGTTCTACTGCTAGGCCCCATCCCAGGCTCTCAGTGCACATCACTTGTTAGAGGTTAACTATGAAGGCTGATATTCACAGAAGAGGAGGATTTTGCTATATCCTTGGAAGGGCAGCGGGGAGAGGTAGCAAAAGCTTTATGGATATATTTTTAAAGCAACAGTGAAGCTTTATCCCAAGGTCACTTTTCTTTCTGGTCTGGAGCCTCGCACGTCAGTACATTTTTAACAAAGAACAATCATTGAAGCCAGTGATGTATGCTAAATATATTTAGCATTCAAATAAGGATGTATATTGTTTAATTAGTATACCATCTTTCAGATTGGTTTGGCACTTACAGGACACCTGTTTTGAGGCAGTATGTTACTCTGTAGCCTAAAATTAATAATGTAACTTGTATTGGCCCTGAACTCATTCATAATAATCCTCCTGTCTCAGCTTCCTTAGTGCTGGAACGGCAAGCATGAACTACCATGGCTGGCTTTATTTGCTCTCAGTTTTTGAAGTAAGGTTTTGCTGTGTATTCTGGGCTGGTTTCAATCCACTTTTCTCCCTCCCTCCCTCCCTCTCTCCTTCCCTCCCTCCCTCCCTCCTCCCTCCCTTCCTTTCTTTTTTCTTTCTCCTCCTCCTCTTCTTTTTTTCAAGATAGGATTTCTCTGTGTGGCCCTGACTGTCTTGGGACTTGCACTGTAGACCAGACTGACCTCGAACTCAGAGATCCGACTGCCTCTGCCTCCCAAATGCTGGGACTAAAGGGGTATGCCACCATATCTCAACCCACTTTTCTTTAGAAGAATGAGAAAATGTAAATATTATGTGAAAATAAGTATGCATTCGAATCCGCTTTAATAATTGTACTTATTATCCCAAGACACCAACGATTTATCTGGGCTTAGAAAGATCAAGCTTCTAAGCAAGTATGTAGAAAAGATTGATTGCAGTATGAGTGGATCTCTTCAGCGATGTGGGCACTGGTAGGTTGCCCAACTTGAGTAAGTAACTTCCCACACATGCTCATTCCAGCAACCCTAACTAAACTCAGTCAGTCACAATTCCCCAAAGCCCAAAGAACAAGACATGAAAGCAAGAGGGAGATTTTTTGGGAAGAAGAAGTTCAGTGGGAGTGGGAGGGGGAGAAGAAACGGGATGAGAGGTGGCAATGCATTATATAAATGTATGAAATTGTCCAAAGATAACAAAAGAAATGTTAACAGGAAAAGTCACAGAAAGAGGTATTGTATGGAGATGCAATTTTTGAAAACTATTGTAAGAAGATGGCTTATATTTGCCATTTGTTCCATAGGCCACCCCATTTAGAGGCATGCTTGTATTCCCTGTGAAATACACATCCCAGATGGCTAATGGTGCTATCAGCCTCTGAACACTTCATTACCTTTGGAAATAATCTCCAATTAAAAAAGATCCTAGTGCAAGCTTGGAGATGAGTTCAAGAGAAGAAGCCCACCATTGCCAAGTGTGTTGATTGACAGTATTCTGTTTGAACTCTCAGCAACTCGGCAAGATCCATCCCATTGCTGGCACATCGCACACGCAGTCAAATGACATCAGGCTGTTAAATGACTTACCCAGGACTACAAGTGCCAGGCTTCTTTCTTATGTGTTTTCTCTAAACTGTAAATAATACATTTATCAGTGAGGGGCAGGAGAGAGAGCTCAATAGTTAAAAGAACTTCCTGCTCTTGCAGAGGACCTGGGTTCAGATCCCAGCACCTACACAGTGGCTCACAACTGTCTATAACTCCAATTGCAGGGGATCCAGTGTCCTCTCCTGACCTTTGAGGGCACCTGCATACATATGTTGTACATAAACTCATGAAGTCACATGCACACACACACACACACACACACACACACACACACAGAGAGAGAGAGAGAGAGAGAGAGAGAGAGAGAGAGAGAGAGAGAGAGAAACTAAGGTGATACACAGATTGAAGTTTTTTTTTTTTTAAATTCACATCTGCCCAGTCACTTCTTGCCTGCTACATTAGGTTTTTGCCAGTTTTTGTTCTATTTTTCAGAATATAAACAAGTGTGGATATATTATCTTATTTGTAGAAGAAGAACACTTGGAATATGCATGTGGCTTGCCTTTCTGGGCCCTCAGCCCAGCAATATTTCTTGGGATTTTCTTAGCTTCCCTGCTTTCTGTTTATAGCTGCATAGTTTTCCTCTGCATGTTGTTCCAGACTCAACCCCATTTGCTGAGTAATGGATATAGCCATAGGTCTTAGTTACTTTTCCTGTTGCCTTAATAAAATACTCCCACAAAAGCCACTTACAGGAGAGAGGAGCTGTTCTGTCTCACAGTTCAAGAGGACATAGTGGGGCCATCAAAGTGCAGGAGCTTGAAGCAACTGGTTACATCTCATCCACAGTACAGATGTTGAAAGCTGTGAATGCAGGCTTCTGCTTAGTTTTTTCTTCATTTATACAGTCCAGGATGCCAGCCAGGGAATGATGCCACCCACTGTGGACAAGCCTTCTCATCTCAATTACTGTGATTAAGATAATCCCTCTCGGGCATGCCAAAAAGCCCATTTCCCAGGTGATTGTATATCCTGCCAAATTGACAAACCAACCATAACCATCACATCTCAGTCTTTTGCATGGGGGCAGTTGGAGCTGGAGGATGGCTGCCCAGCAACACAATGAAGCAAGTTTTGAATGTAAGACAGGATATAGAGATTTCCTCCTTACATTGTCCACCTGTACTTATTCTTTTTGTGGCTACATTCCACTCCTTCCAGTGGGCAGATAATAAACTATGATTTTGTTTCTTCTGGGTTAATTTTTGCATTTTTGGTTCCCTTGGGGTCCTAGAAGGGAAAATGGAATGAGTGGTCGGGTAGGATTATGGCATTCCAAGCCCCCCAACCCTGGCACAGTCAATTTCAGCTTAAACAGCCCATCCTCTTTCCATTACACTCAGGGTAATTTACTGTAGGACTTGGGCACGCAGGAGGAGTTGGGAAATGCAGTAATGGCCAAATGCCATTTGGGCGATATTTTTAGTTACCTAAATAAACTGTGTTTCCACAGTTGCTGCAGAGCTTATGGTTTGTGTGCAGTAAATAAAATGATGGAATGCCGTGAGGGAGCCGGACCAGATGATTCCGTTTGTGCACATTCTGTTCCAGGCTCGGTAGGGTGCATTGGAGATGATCAAGCTACTCCAGCCTCTGTGGCGTCACTCCTGTTCTGAGCACTGGGTCTCAGGCTCTCCACCTGCTAGCAGGGAGCAGCAGACACTCCCTGGGCTGATAACTATCAGTAGAAGCAGAGGTCTGAGAAACTGGATGAGTTCTGAAAGCATTGCAGAGAGCAGAGTTGAAATCAGGCTTGCTCACTGCTAAGTGCCTCGCCCTGGATCATGAGGGTGCTAGGTATATGGTGCTTTTAAAAGTTACTCAAACACAAGCTCCCTTTGATAAAGATTTATTTATTTTAATTTCATGTTACTGAGTTGCTTGCCTGTACATACATAGGTATGTTCATCTGTGCATGCCTGATGCCCATGGAAGCCAGAAGGTGGCGTCAGATCTTCTGGAACTGGAGTTCTAGGTGGTTGTGAATTGCTTGATGTGGGTGATGGGAACTGAACCTGGGTCCTCTGCAAGAGCAACCTGCATTCTTAATCATTGATCCATTTCTCCTTGGCTCACCACATCCCTCAACTCTTGTTTTTAACGTAAAGATCAATGGTTTCCTCATTCCTACCAACATCAATTCCTACATAAATACACATATGGAAAAATTACAAGCTAGCCTCTGAGTATGAGAAAGAACAGGTGGTAGGCACTAGTCTTTTATTAACATAGTAATTTATAGATCCATTAATTTTTTTCCTGAAAATTCCATTTTTTTCTTGATGGCTGAATAAGTTCCATGTTGTAAATATACCACATTTTCATTATCCATTTAGCCATTGGTGGATGTTCAAGCTGGAGATAGTGAATAGAGTCGTGAATAAATGTGGATGAGCAAGTATGTCTGTCGTAGGAAGGGCCAGGAATATCGTAGTTGGGACATGTGGCGGTTCTTTACCTAGCTTTCCGAGGAACTCCACACTGACTCCCATAGTGGCCATGCCAGTTTACATTCCCACTAACAGTGAACACCGCTGTCTCTTTCCCCACAGCCTGCCAGCGTATGGGGATTGGATTCAGAAGCATTTTGAGTTTTGTCTAGGTTTAAGTCTGTGATTAGCAAGCGGAAACATAAAAGCAATAACTTTATTCCTGGAATTTAAAACACGGATGCAAATAGATAACATGGCTTAATGGGTAGAGCACTTGTTGCCGACATCTTGAGGAGCTGAGTTCAAATACCCAGAACGGACATAAAAGCCTGGCATAATCATGCATGTCCATAACACCGGTGATGGGCAGCTTACTGACCAGCCAGTCTAGCTGAATCAACAAGCTGACAGCTCCCTGAGAAACCCTGTCTCAAAAATAAGATGTAGGACTCAGTGGGTAAAAGCACTTGCCACCAAGTTTGATGGTCTGTGTTGGATCTCTGGAACCCACAGGAAGTAAGGAGAGAACTGACCTTTGTGAGTTGTCTTCTACCTATACATGAGCATTGTGGGGCTGGGGAAGAGGAAGAGAAGAGGAAGAGAAGAGGAAGAAGGGAGGAATGGAGGGAGGGAGTGGGAGGGAGAAGAAAGGAGAGGGAGAGAGGAGGAAACAGTCACTATTCATGTCCATTAGCAATCTATTGTCTTTTAGCTCCAAAGCTAAGCGGCTACCTTGATTACATATTGGAACGTTTCTCGGCTGCCCAGAGTGATACTGAGCTTGGCTGGTGGTGGTACTGGGAGGTTATATGGTGACATAGGTGTCTCTTACCCTAGCACGGCTGTGTTTTAACATCATGGATGGTTTTGCAGGTTGGCCAGAAGTGATGGGCTCTTTGAGGACCTCTTCCATGCATGCTGGGCTGCACTGTCCTGCAGGTGGCGCCCTTACGTCTTTCTAAAGAGTAATGCCCCACAACCTCTACTCAAGTGTCTCAGAGCTGATGAGGGAGGATGACTGGTAGGGAACTTTATTAGAGCCACGGTGGCACTTTTCTTCTCCCCAGCCTGGTTTGCTGGCCTCTTATGGAACATTTCCTATCTGGCGCCTACGTTCGCCGTGCCTTCTCTAAGGTTCTCAGCACAGGGAGCCAGGAGTTGGTAAATTCTGTAGCTCCTCCCATAAGGGCTGAATCTCACCTACTAGAGCCAGATTGGCTTCGTTCTCATCTATTCTCCCGCAGTAGGCTTCCTGCCTCCCTCTTTCTCGCCCTCCCTTTCTCCCTTCTTTAAATCTGAGGTAGAGTTCGCAGCCCAGAAAGAACATTCGATGTATGTCAGTTTATTCACAAAAGTTGTGGCAGCTATCAGCACAAAGTAACTCAGAAAAAGGTCATTACTTCCTCTCCCAATAAACCTTGTATCCATTAGCAGTCATTTTCCACGTTCCATCCATCCATCCATCCATCCATCCATCCATCCATCCATCCATCCATCCATCCTTCCAGCTCCTGACAACCACCTTTAGTCCGTAGGCTAGTTTCTTCTGGATTGTTTATAATAATGGAGAGTCATAGTGTTTATCTATTGACCAGCTGATGGATATTTTGGTTCTTCCTACTTTTTCAGTTACTGAGAACAACGCTATGAACAGTGATGTGCGTGTTGGTGAGCACACATGTTTTTATTTCTCCTGACTGCGTCACTAGGAGTGGAATTGCTACATCATACATGTGAATTTCCTTAGCAAAACCTATATTGACTACTCTACAGATGATGGATTAACAGTAACCGGAACTGCCAAGATTGTGGAGAAGTTGGAATGTTACAAATCAGGAGCCAAAATTATCCTAGGCTATCTTTAGTCTCCTTAATAGCCATTTATTGCTAAGCTCTATATCTGATCTAACATCCTCTTTACAATCAGGCAAAACCTTTAGAATGTATTAGTTTGGCTTTCAACAACCCCGGAGCTAAGATGTTATCATATAGCTCTGAGACTTATAGCTCAGAGCTCCTTTCTCCACTGTACAGTGTTGACTTGCTGTCTCCACTAACTTTTATGTAACAAAAGAATTAATTTATTGTTTTCTTTTTTTGCCACCATTTGACACATCATGCAAGATACCTTGAATTGTGTCCCTGGCTGGAGTCATGTTTTGCACTTAGATAAAGTATTATTTTAGCTGCATTTGACCAACATAGAATATCAGGTGATTAACTGCTTTAGTGGATGATTGATCCCAGGCTAGCCATGATGACTCATCTCTGCAATCCAAGCACTTGGGTGGCCGAAGCAGGAGGATCACTGCAAGTTTGAGGCCAGCCTGAGCTACATAAGTTCCAGGTCTACCCGAGTTACAGTATGGGACCATGTCCCAAAGATACATATGTAAAAATCACACCCTAAAAAGATTGATCCCTGTCCTATATTACTATTTATTTCCTTTACGTGTTTGAGTGTCTGTGTGTATGTATGTATACCACACATGTGCCTGGTGCAGAAGGCAAGAAGAGGCCAACACCTTCCCCGGAACTGGAGTGACAGGCAGTTGTGAGCATGGCCCCCACATTGGTTCTGGGAACTAACTCCATGTCCTCAGGAGGAGCAGTAAGCACAGCTGCTGAGCCATCTCTCCATCCCCTTCCAGTTTTATTTTAATTAGCAAGCAGCTTTGCTGCATTTACAATGTAATCTGAAGCATTGTTATGAAGCATGGGGTTTCTCAGAGGAGGAGGAGGATCTGAATCCAACAGATGGGAAGCAGATTCCCAGCTTTACCAGAGTTTTCTACCCTACCTAGCTGCTGGGCTAGAATCCAATCCCAGCTCCATCACTGGTAGCTGTGTTGTAGCCTTATTCTGACACAGGAGAGAACAGAGCGTGGCTGTCAGTGAGGAGGGATGGAGTCAGAATGAAACATTTTTCTCTGACTTGATGTACTAAACTTTGTGACGTTACACGTGTAACTATTTTCTTTTGGCTAGTTAAATATTCTGCCTAAGGCCTGGTGAAATGGCTTAGTCGGTAAAGGTATTTACTGCCAGTACTCATGACCTGAACTCAATTACCCGACCCACATAGAGGAGTGAGAGACTTGATTTCAAGGTCCCTTCAAGTTATCCACTGATCTCTACCCTCTAGGTGGCATTCCTGCATCCCCAACCCGGCTCAAATAAATAAATGTAACAGAAAAATCTTCTGGCTCAGAGGAAAAAAATATCACAGACCCATCATGGACGAATTGTTTTCAAAAGGCATTTGATCACAGGGAATGCCTACTAGACACTTGAAGTACATCTCTAGCCATTTGTGATTGATAAAGTGGGTTTCTAGAAATCTAGAAATAATGCCATCTGTCACAACTCGAGGGACCAGGGAACCAGGCCAGACGCTGTGGAGTACTGAGGTGGGCAGGTCTGCTGAGGGAAAGTTGACAGGCGCTTTCTTGGCTATCCTAACACCAGCTTTGTGCCAGCGGGTGTTTTGAGTATTTGTGACTCGGAGGTAATCCATAGAAGTCCTTCTCCTATTTGGTGAAATCGTAAGTCAATTCATTTTGTGTGTGTTAGGTCAAGGTATATTCTATTCACCCATACTTTGTGATTCTAATGAAGCTAGTACGACATTTAGGACTAGCTCTGAACATCACTTAGCCTTTAAGCTCCCAGCAATTTTCTTCTGCTCAATTAAAGGGCTTTCTCCCGGTGGGAGCATTCCATATAGGGACTGCATTAAATGTTTTCTCCGATTTTACTGTTCCGGTTAATGATTTTGTTTTCTTCACAGGGTTATTGACTGAAATGAGAGTGATTTTCATGTGTGAGGTATGATTACACACACTTAGTATCCAAGGGCTTCTGGCAGCCTCCCGGAGTGCTGCCGTCCGAACCTGCTAGCTATCATAATGGGAGCAAACCTGTGATTGAAGCCGTCTGCGCTCTGATGCAGTTCCTCTGGCTGTGGACATATCTAGGTCTTATCGATATATGGTGGAAAGTTAATCACACTGAAAGCCTGCATAAACTGTTCACGTGACCAAGGAAAACTATCACTTCTAATGGCAATTCACTTGGGACGGAGATGCATGCATACGAAGGTCAGAAAATCATTACTACTCAAGCTATGAGTAATCCATGGACATCTATCCCACAGTGTATCATACTTCATGATCTTGAGAATTCGGATCACTGTTCGGTAAGAGAGGAATGCAAGGGCAGGAAGGTGGGAGCAGAAATTCTTACAGACATTTTCCTATAGGTTCAGATTGATTTTGGGGCTCATTTTCCATGGGTCAAGGTCAGACGCTGTAGATCCACCTGCAGAATGAAATCCTCATGGTTTGAGGTAGAGCAAAATCTGCAGTATCTGCCTTCCAAATGTATGAATGGACATTACCTGCCAAAAGTTTCATGTTTATATTAAATCTCAGGTTTCTGTGTATATGTTCGTGCATACACATGCATAAATGGAGATGGATGGTATATTTTTTAAGATTTCATTTTATTATAAATTGTGTGTGTGTGTGTGTGTGTGTGTGCATGTGTGCACATGCGCATGTCAGTGCAGGTACCCCAGAGTCTAGAAGAGGCTGTCAGATCCTTTGGATCTAGAGTTAGAGGTGATTGTGAGCTGCTCAATTTGGATGGCGGGAACCAAATTCTGGTCCTCTGCAAGAGCAACACACCATCTTTCCAGCTCCAGGGTGTTGGACATCTTCCTGAATCACTCGAAACCTTGTGTTTTTGAGACCGAGGCTTTCAACAAACCTAGAGCTAACTGATTTGGCAAGGCTGGCTGGCCAGCCAGCTCTGGGGATCTGCCTGTCTCTGCCCTCCTTCACCATCGCTGGGGTTACAAATGTGCATCGCTGCACCTGGCTCTTATGTGGGTACCTGGGAGAGAGCTTAACTCAGGCAGGCCCTCACAATCCTGCAGCACTCACTTCACTCACTGAGCCATCTCCCCCACCCTTCAGGTTGTAATAGTTTGCAGGTTCAGAGAGTAGAGAGGGAAATTTAACTATATAGACTGCATGAAATGCTCACTAGGAAGCAAACACCTAAAACCCATGCTCATTCTGTCAATGAGCTCATGGACATGATAACTCTTGAATGCTGTTGTAGAATGTTGTAGAATGCTGTCTAGAATGTTGTGCCCATTCTCATCAGTATTGTGGTAAATGATACTGTGTATACTGTCAGACTTTCATAGGTTATCCTGGGAAGTAGGAGAGGGCCTGGAAGAACAGTTGGTGATCAAAAGCACAGTGGCACTTTGAGCTTTCTAAAGCTGGTAAAGTTGATGCAAAGTCAGAGGTGAAGAGCCTTTTGTCTGAAGTGTGAGAAAGCCAATACTTCAGGCTTTGAGGGACCACATGGTCCTCACCATGCTACTTTAAGTTACCTGTCTTATGTAGAAGCAACCAGTGACACTCTGTGTGTGAATGAACATGGCTCTCTGCCAATGAAACCTGACTTCAAAAAATGGGAGACGGGGAATGTGGTTCAGTTGGTTGAGTGCTTGCTTGAGTGAAACCCTGGGGATCCATCTCTCTGAGTTATGGTTGCTATTGAGTTACAGTTACTATGGCCAAAGCGACTTGGGGAGGAAAGGATTTATTAGCCTTATGCTTCTTTATCACTGTCCATCATTGCAGGAAGTCAGTGTTGTAGGGAGGAGAGAGCGGGCCCTTTGTTCCACCCTATGTTGGGCACTCTGTAGTATGAGAGTGACAGGCTGTGTCCTGCCACCGGGCTAGCTTAGCCCCCAAAATAACCACATGGAAATTGCATTAACTTAAATTACTGCCTGACCCATTATCTCTAGCCTCTTATTGGCTAACTCTTACATATTAGTTTAACCCATTTTTAATAATCTGTATTGCCACTTGACTGTGGCTTACCAGGATGAGTCTAACCAGCGTCTGTCTGTCTTGGGCAGGAGAATCATGGCATCTGCCACACTTCCTTTCTTCCCAGCATTCTGTTCTGTCTACTCTGCCCATCTAAGGGCTGCCCTATCAAAAGGCCAGGGCAGTTTTCTTTATTCAACCAATGAAAGCAACACATAGAAAGAAGACCCTCCTACACCAAGTCAGGACAGGAACTTAAGCAGGGCAGGAACCTGGAGGCAGTACCTGATGCAGAGACCATGGAGGGGTGCTGCTTACTGGCTTGCTCAGCCTGCTTTCATATACAACCAGGACCACCAGCCCAGGGATAGCACCATGCCCAATGGGCTGGGCCCTCCTCCAGCAATTAATTACTAATTAAGAAAATGCCCTAGTGGCTTGGCAACAGCCCAATCTTATGAAGACTTTTTTTATTTGAGGCTGTCTCCTCTCAGATGACTTTAGCTTGTGTCAAGTTGACATAAAACTAGACAGTATAACTGACCCCTTGTCAGCTTGACACACGCTATCCTAGGATTGATTAAGCCAGGCATGGTGGTTCACTAATCTAAACCAAGCACATAGGCTGTGGAGGCAGGAGGATCAGAAGTTTGAGGTCCTCTTCTCTTACATATAGAGTTAAAGGCCAACTTGAGATATATGAGATCCTGTCTCAAAAACAAATAGCCAGCGTGGTGGTATATGTTTTTAATCTCAGCACATAAGAGGCAGAGGCAGGGTGACAGCTGTGTATTGGAGGGCAGTCATGGTAACATAGAGGAACAATGCCTCACAATAAGTAAATAAACATAGAGAGAGGGCAGATACAATATTCCAGAATAGGTTTAAAAGAAAATAGATCCTGGCTCCTTGAAAAGGGATGTGCTGTTCTCCAGGAGCCTGCATGAATTTGCACTTAACCTTGTCTATACATTCCAATCACCTGCAGTCAACACTAAGAGGACTGATAATGCTCAGCCTATATTGAAGAATGATCCAATTAGAGTGTTTAGGGTGGGGCCCCAGGAGCCCATCACCTTTATTACAGTTTTGCTAAGTGACTTCAATGTGAAGCCAAGGTTAAGAAACTCTGCTCAAAGTCACGCGGCATGGCCAGGTTAGTCTCATTTCTTTTCTCTGCAAAGCCTGAAATAGAGACTCTCTGGCAATTTAGAGAAAAGATTTCACTGAGTTAGAACCAATATCAGATTCATCAGTCTGTGGCTTGCCAAATTCATGGTCTTTATCTTTGGAAAAATCAAGGCAGCATTATTCTTGTGTTTGTTGTTTTTTAGAGTTCAGAACTTTTCACCTGTTCATCTCTCTCACTTGCTCTTTAAATCCCACCCTTCTCCTTTTGGATAGGGTAGTCAAGCATCAATATTGACGCAAAAATGGTCCACACCTTTTAAGTTAATTTTTAAAGTGTCCACTTGACTGGATTAAAGTTTACTTAGAAATCTGCTCAGAAAAGCATGGTTTTGAATATATCTACAAAGGTGTTTCCATAGAAGAGTATCATGTGAGTCTGGCTCGCCTAGGTGAAAAAATAAAACAAAACAAAAATGCCCTGAACATGGATGGGTATTGTCAAGGTTAATATTGACTGTTTACTTGACGAGATCTAGATTCACGTAGGAGACAGACCTCTAGACAAGACCATGATAGGCTTTCAAGATTAGGCTAACCTCTGGACAAATCTATGAAGGATTATCTATATTAGATTAACTAAGTTGGGAAGACACACCTGAACTGTGGGCAGCATCATTCCACAGCCTGGGATCCTGAACTGAAAAAGGAAGTGATTTCAGTGCTAGTGTCCATTGCTCTCTGCTTCTTGATTGGGTGCAATGAACCAGATGCTTAAAGCTCCTGCTGCCTGGCCTTCCTTGCTACAGTGGACTGTACACTCAAACTCTTTCTCTCTCAGGTTTCTTTTGTCATGGCATTTATCATAGAATGAGAGAAGTAACTAATACAAGGCTCATTCAGTTGTCTGGGGCTCTGGAGATCATATATACAGATGATGAGTTGACAACTCCCTCTGGGAGCTGGGACACATTGTCTTCTGTCCTGGCCACCAGCACTTTAGGCTTGCCAGTCTTCAAATGCTAGGACTTAACATTAACAACGTTTCTCCTAATTGTTAGGCTTTTGGCCTCAGACCCCTTGCTGCATCATCAGCTTCTGTGGTTTTGAGGTGTTCAGACTTAGATGGAGAAATGCTCCTGACATCCTTGGGTCTCTTTGGCTTACAGGCAACTTATTGTGGCACTTTCTCAGCTGCTGTGATTGTATGAGCTAATTTCCTTAATAAATACGCTCTCATATATCTATATGCATATCCTATTGGTTCTGTCTCTAGAGAACCCTGATAATCAGAATTTCTGATAGCCCTCACAACAGACTTCACATCTGGCTTGGTGGATTAATTAGAACAATGTGGATGGAAGACAGAGCTAGTCTTTGCTTAGTGGAGTAAATATTTTCCCTACAAGTTTCTGAAATTCCATCTTTCTGCAGTGTAACTTACTGCAGTGATCTGCAGTAGATCATCTGTCCCATGAATTACTGGAAGTAGAAATCTGCTTTTAAAAAGTGGTTGAACAGGGCTGAGATGTAGTTCAAAAGCTAGAATGCTTGTCTAGCATGCACAAGGCCCATGACTCGATCCTTAGCAACAAATAAAACAGGCTGTGGTGGTCCACATCTGTAATCTCAGCACTCAGGCACATTCATGGTCATATTCAACTATTTAGTGAATTTGAGGGAATCCTGGGCTAGAGACCTTGTCTAAAAAAAAATACCTGAATAAACCAGGAGTGCCAAATTTGATGCTTTGGATAGTGTAAATTGTCAACTTGACAGGATCTAGAATCTCCTGGGAGATGGACAGACTTTTGGACATGTTGGTTGAGGGCATGATTACCTTAATTCACATGGGAAGATCTGTCCACTGTGGAAAGAACCATTCCTTAGGCAGGGGTTCCTGAACTGTATAAATGGAGAAAGGTAACTGAGTAGCAGTAAGCATGCATTCATTGCCCTCTTTTAGTGACTTAGATGTAATGTGACAGTCATTTCAGGCACCTGACACCTGGATTTCCCTGCCACGTTGGACTGTAGCCAGAACAAACCTTTTCTCTCTTATGCTGCCTCTGTCAGTGTGATATGTCACAACAATGAAAACAGAAACCAAATGCCATAGCAAGTGAGGCTGGGACTTGACCTGACTAGGGGCAGCAAGGGAATGAAGAAAGGACAGGCACACAGACATGGATGGAAAAGCCAGGCTCGGGTGGGCAATGTGCACTCTGATGGAGTGGCACCAACTACACAGCAAGCCAGAATCTCAGCTTCTTTATTATGTACAGCACAGGCAGCTAGTCTCAGGTTGTAGTCATCCTGCACGAGGAAGCTGCAGTTGCTAGTTTTGGCATTCCCTGGTCAATGACTTATAAACATGCATCCTTGCACACACTGTCAACATTTGTGTATGGACCGCACAAAGGCTTTGCCATGCTTCCGAGCCTCACTCCAGAGGGAAGGCTTTACAACTCCAATGGGTTTCAGGCATTGGGTCCTTGACATGCTTGTATCCATGCCAACAATACACATTCACCCAGAGCATCATCCACTCTTTACACATTCGCTCAAGGTTTCTTCAGAGTCCCCCAAATTAAGTGTTGGAAGAGATATGATTTCAGTACTTGAAACGCGTTGGTGGAGAACACTAGTGGACCTCACAGTCTATGAACTTATTTCCATGTGTTTAATGACACACACAGTGGAATGGGCTACTTTAGGAGGTATTAGTTGTAGGGTAGACAACTTATTTGGGGTTATTATGGGCCACAAAACTCCTCCAGTTCTAATATTCCCTGAGGTTGGGAAAGCTTCCTTCTCGTGCTGGTTAAGACAGATGGATGGGATTTCGAGTCAGATAGAAATTGTGGGTGTGTCTGAGGGCACTGCCAGGGAGGGCTAAGTGAGATGGGAAGACTCACCATGATCATGGGCAGCATTCATTTCCTGCACTGGGGTCCTAGACAGAGGAAAAAAGGAGAAAGCAAGAGAGCAGCCGCCTTCATCTCTTTGCCGCCTGCCTGCCTACACAGTGATAGCAGCTGCTTTGCGCTCCCGCTGCCATGATTTCCTGCCACAAGGGACTGTCCAGCTACAGACCACCATAGTTCTTGCTGTCCTTGATTGGTTCTAAGACTTCACCACTTGGATACTCATGCAAACGATCTTCTTTGCTTTGTTTGGCTTTTTGAGGCAGGGTTATATGTAGCCCAGGATGGCCTCTCACTCACTGTGTAGCTGAGGGTGGCCTTGAACTCCTGCTCCCTCTACTTCTACCTTCTAAGTGTTGGGGTTACAAGAATCTGTGACCACACCTAGTTTATGAGGTGCTGGGGATTCAACCTAGGGCTTCCTGCACGCAAGGCAAACACTCTACCAATTGAGCTACATCCCTAGCCCTCCACCCACATATCCTGTTATATGCCTTAAATTATCTCTAGATGGTTAGTATTACCTAACACAGTCTAAGTGCTATGGAAGCAGTTGTATGGGATTGCACAAACGACGAGGAAAAAAAAGGTCTACATTTTCAGTACAGATGCAATTTACAACATTTTCAATCTGAGGTTAGTTGAATCTGTGGATGCCAAACCTACAGATACAGTGGGCTGACTATACGCATAGATGCATTTGCGTATGTATGGGTGTACATCTATAAAAACAACATTATAGAGAACAAACACCATAAGAGAGTAGAGGGTGACAAAGTGACTTCACAAAGAGCAACATCTTATTTCAAATACATAATATTTATCTGCTAAGGACAGCAGGCTAGGGGAGGAGTAAGGTTAAAAGTGAAGGAGAGAGCCTGGGACAATGTGTTGGGCAGCTACTGCTCCAGGATGGTCCCGGGTCCAAGGACTATGGAAGAGAAATGTGACATTGACTGTTCCAGGACCCCCATGTTTTAAGGATAAGGAGGGCCACAAAGTTTTGTTTTTCCTCTCCTAGACATGAAGCTCAGTAGGTTTAGTTAGAATTATTTTCTTAAAAATATCTATCTATCTATCTATCTATCTATCTATCTATCTATCTATCTATCTGTCTGTCTGTGTCTATACACACATTTAGAGTTCAGAAGACAATACTTGGAGTCAATTCAATTTACTCCTTTCACCCTGAGGGTTTTAGAGACCAAAATTAGATCATCAGGCTTGGCATCAAGCACCTTGACCCACCAGCCCCAAGTTACTTTGTATTTTTGTCATATGGAAGTTAGTATAACTTGTGTAGTATTTGTCACTTTGTGACTTCAGGGCCCTGGAGAATGCAAAGGCTCTGCTGTCCTTTGTTAACTAAATTGAGGGTTTAGGAATGCCTGGATAATGTAACAACTGTTACAGTGTTACAAAGAGTTTCTATGACAGAATTTAAATACAGCATTATTTGAAGATTGCTATTGTTTTTGACAATAGGAAAGCACAGACATCTTTGACCTCTCACCTCTTACCACTTTGAGCAGAGGCAAGCCTGAGAGTTTCACTTTCACCTTGTGGGGCGGGTTTTGGCCCATTGATCTTTGTTCACAATCTCTCTGAAAATACAGGCAGGGAGCTTGGCCCCAGAGTCAAAGCCAGGAGTGGATGGTATATAAAAATCAATGTGGAGACATGATCGTTCAGCAAAGTCTTTTCCGTTTTCAACATCAATTGAGAAGTAATTTAATAATGGTTTCAATTAGATCAGAAGACAACAGGGCTTCCCTGCAGAATTACAAATCATATAGATTTTTTTTTTCTAGAAGCAAGATAGTGTTGTTGGGCAGTTTAGCCAATTTCTCCTCACTGCTGTGCAATTCTTTTGATATCAGAATGATTCTGTATGTTTATCTTATGTAGAAACATGGCTGCTTCCTCATGGGTAAAGTGTGTGTGGCTCTCACTTTGGTGCCTGACTTCTTGCGGATATGGATGTTTGAATCTTAGCTATGTTCCCTTCTGTGTGGAGCCCATAGTTCTCTGAAGCCTTTCTTGATTTTATAAGCTCTCCCAGGTACTGGAGTGCTCTGCTTGTGGAAATGAAAACTAGTCCAACCATTGTGGAAATCAGTATGGTGATTCCTCAAGAAACTGACAACTGGGCTAGGGAGATGGCCCATCAGTCAAGTACGATTCCTGTTCTTCCAGAAGACTTGAGTTCTTCTGTTCCCAACCACCTATAACTCCAGTCTTAAGGGATTCAATGCCTTCTTGGGCCTCTGCAGGCACACACACAGACACACACACAGACACACACACACACACACGGCATATACACATACATACAGATGGACATACACACAAATAAAAAGAAATTTACAAAAAAAGCTCTAGTATAATATAGCTCCAGCATAACCCAGCTATGCCACCCCTGGGAATTGACCAAAAGGACTCTAAGTCAGCATATTACAGAGATACTTGCACTTCAGTGTTTACTGTTGTGGAATAATCTTTCTGGACACTATGAATATGTTTCACTCTGATTGGTTTAATAAAAAGCTAAGCAGCCAATAGCTATGCAGGATTTCCAGGCAGAGCGAACACTGGGAAGAAGAGGGAGATGCCAGGAGATGCAGAGCAAGCAGGATGGGCACTAGGGAGATGAGGTAATAAGGCCACGAGGGAGAAACTAAATTAATGGAAATGGGTTAATTTAGGTTATAAGAGTTGGTTAGAAATAAGCCAAAGCTATCAGCAAAGCTTACATAATTAACAAGGCTCTGTGTCATTATTGGGAGGCTGGCAGTTCTGAAGAAAAATTGACAGCAGTTTACAGCAGCATGATTCACAATAACTGAGACAACCAACCTAGGTGTCCAACAGTAGAGGAAGGGATAAAGGAAATACAGTCTATAGTCCAATAGAATTTACAAAAGAGTTTATGTGTATAGTGTTTTGCCCGCATGTTTGTCTGTTCATCCCTTTCATGCTCAGTGCCCATGGAGGTCAGAAGAGGGTGATGGAGCCCCTGAAACTGGAGTTACAGATGGTTGTGAGATGCCATGTGGGTGCTGGGAGTAGAACCTGACTCCTCTGGAAGAGCAGCCAACGTTCTTAACTGCTGAGTCACCTCTCCAGTCTCCACAATGGAATTATTCTCAGATATAAGAAGGATGAACTTACTCTGTTGGTTGGAAAATGGATGTAACTGGAAATATATCAAGCACATTAAACGAATTTCAGAAAGACAAACATGGCATGTTTTCTCCCCTTTGTGCTTCCCACGTTTTGTGTTAAATTGACACCCTCACACAGACAAACCTGCAAGCGAAACACCAATGCACATAAAATAAATACAGAACTGTAAAAAATTGTATGTGCACATGTGACAAGAAAGTAGAAGTAGGGGGTCAAAAGGGACTAAAGGGTGGGGTAGGGGATACATATTTGTATGAAACTTAAAATATGAATAACTTTTTTTAAGGAAAACTGGTGAGTTTACATAGCTTGGCCTACTCATGCCTCTTTCTACAGAGACATCAAGAAATCACCTATTTAGAACTACAGTTCTCCTCTTTAGCCACACTTTAGAACCTGATTGCTGATGTCCAGATCCACTCCTGAGGTCCTGAAGCATTAAGGATTCTGAAGTACAGTCAAGATTTAAAAAACCATTTTCATCAGGTTTAGTTTTGGTCCCAGTCCTCTGGCTATTCAGCCAATATTAGAATAAGGTTTTAGAAATCTCTCATGGTGATGAGTGTGTGACTAGATTGGATCAGGCTAAGGAGCATGCCACTGGCAGTTACAATACTCCAACCATGGACACAAATTCCCCTGAAGGGGGGTTAGAATCCTTTTCATTCTATTTACATATTAATATAGAACTTATATATTGATATTACCTCCTTGCTGGTTAACCTATATAAAACATTGAAAAATTTTAATATATACCCTTGTATTTTGTCCCCTGTGATTCTAGAGATTTGGAGGCTATATTGAATTGGTACACAGATGAGCAGACCACGATCATAAACTGTGGAGCAGTACAAGGAAGAAATGAGACAGCCTGTTTCATCTACCCAAACCTTGAAAAAAATGTAATATAGGAGAGACACTGAGCCAATGCCTGCAAAATACATTGTTATAAATGAGCTATGTCCTTCAATTTTTCAAATCCTGTGGGCAGAGAGGAACCAGTCAATGTTTTTGAGTAGAGGTACAATATAATGAAAACTGGTTAAAGATTACTTCCATAATAATGTTACCAGGGAAATTGGGGTCCCCTCTCCCAGAGTTCTTAGTCTTGCTCATAAAAGATTTTAAGAATAAACTCACAAGAAAACTTGAAGACAGTCTTATAGTTGAAAAGGAATAACCCCAGAACAGATAAGCCCCAAATCCCAGTATGTTTCTAGAGGAGGAAGCTAGAGAAGAGGAAGAGGGAAAGTTGTGTTGTTGTTGTTTTTTTTTTCAGTAAGGCACAGAGGTTTAGTGAGCAGGCAG
This sequence comes from Alexandromys fortis, assembly GCF_014885135.2. Classification (NCBI taxonomy): domain Eukaryota; kingdom Metazoa; phylum Chordata; class Mammalia; order Rodentia; family Cricetidae; genus Alexandromys; species Alexandromys fortis. Next base: position 2,024,086 of record NW_026067999.1, read on the forward strand.
CCACATAACAAAAAGGTGGGAGTGGGGGTACAGCTACAGAGAAAGAGTGAAGAGGCTCCAAGTACCAGAATGAGCATGTTTAGGCTCTGTCCAACACGAGACAGAAAAAGAAGAAAAGGCAAAGAAGTTACACCTGTGTGAGGGCAGGTTGACTTAACAGAACCTCATGGTGGCTTTCCAGCGACTGCACAGAGAGCGGGGATTCTGGGGAGGAAAAAGACATAGTTTCAGTAAAAGTGTAATTATTTTTCCCATCTCTTAAGCTTGGTTTAAGATGAACCAGCCTTCCTGAGGGGTGATATCTTTGTCAGGTGAGTGAGAGGCACAGCTGAATGGATTAACCCACAAGGGAAGAGACAATGACTTGTTACTACCCAGAGGGGGATTCCAGTTTTTGACCAGAAGGAAATGGCTTTCATTATTTTAATGGGCTTCAACTGAGCCCTAGTCAAGATCGCTCTAACAGGGGCTGGAGAGATGGCTCAGAAGTTAAGGGCATTGGCTGCTCTTCCTAGAGGTCCTGAGTTCAATTCTCAGCAACCACAATGTGACCCATAATCATCTGTAATGGGATTTGGTGCCCTCTTCTGGTGTGTAGGTATGCATGCCAGAACACTGAATACATAATAAATAAATCTTTTCTTTTATTAAAAAGATTGCTCTAACAACAACCCATTGGATAGACAGATGGCAGAAAAGGGAAAACCCAAAGAAATCAGTGTAACGATGCAATCTATATTTTTAAATGGTAAAGTACCATTGTGGCCCACCAGAACATCTGAGAAGGTTCTGTGGGTGAGGGATAGAAACTGACTTGAACCCTAAAAGACACGAAAGGTGCTTGAAAGAAGAGTCACTCTAAGGTGGTAGATGTTTTCAGTTACTAGCCAGTCACACTAAAAGACAAAAACACAAAAATACAAAATAGACAAAATAAAAACAAAACAAAAAAATCTAAAATCATAGCGCTTTATTTAATACCTTACTTCCAGATAGTTTGGGTGCCCTCTTCTCTAGGCTTTCTCTGTTCACTTTCCTGGATTGCTAATTGTCCATGTTATCATCTTTTGTTGCATGAAAGTCGCACTGCTTCTGGGTGTTGGGTACATTGTTTGACACTGCAGTTTCTAATGCTTGAAAACATCTCAGGTGGATCCCCAAGTCCACACTACTACCCACCCCACTCACACCCACTTTCCCAAATCCTTCCCCACCTTTCCTCTATGGATGAGGTTGACCCTGTCCATCTTCCTCCAGACTTGTATATTTGTACTCAACAGCTAGGAAGCGAGGAGTTGTTTTGTAAGGCGAGGGCATTTGGATAGGAGAGTTGAGGGACACCTTACCACCCCCTATCAGCCCTTACTCAGTACCTGCTGTGATGGAGACAATAGAATAGTTTGACAAAGGTGGGTTTTGTGGCGCTCTACTTAAGTAGGACATACCATCCCTGATGTCTAGAACACCATGATCTCACCAGCATAGACTGGAGAAAGAAAACAGGACTGACCTAAAAGATCTTCCACATAAAGGTGGTAGGTGCAGTGTCGTGAGCTAGAGGAAAAAGATGAGCTGGGGAATTGTGGGGCTGAAAGAAAAGACTCCAGGAGGCATAGGGGAAACCTCTGGAGAAGGAAAGGGTTTATTTGGCCTACAATTCTAGGCTATCCATTATTGTAGGAAAGTCAAGGCAGAACTTAAAAGCTATCACATCTCCAGTAAGAACAGAGGGAAAAAAAAACGCGTGGATCATCGCTTCCTTGCTTTTAGCCAGCTTCCTCCTCTCTTATATACTTCAGTGCTGCCTAGGGAATGGTGCCACCCATAATGGGGTGGGTCTTCCTACATTAATTTACAATCCCCCCCCCAGCAGCATGTCCGTAGGACAACTTGATTGAGACAAGTCCTCATAAAGATTCTCTTCCCAGGTGACTCTAGTCTGTATTAAGTGGATAGTTACAACTAACCAGCATAGGATCCGACAAGGACTTTTTTATGTACCTGGTAAAGTGCTCTTCCATTCAGCCACACTCTTTGCAACTTCAATGGATTCTTCTTGGTGTTTGGAAAGATTGCTCAGTCCTGCCTCTGGTGCAAGGAGACAGGCTACCATTGGTGAGGCTGGACACAGGATTTCCTTGTACCGCTGCTTCCTCTTGGACTAGCGTGGTGAGACACAGGTCAGAGCTCAATAAACACTTTTGATTCAAGTGCAGTTTTAGTTTTACAATTTTGCTGGTGGGTGGCTGGATGTCTGAAGTACCATACTACAGTTTCGTAGATTTTTGTTATCTGGTAGAGGGGAAAGAATATTTATGCTAGGTACCGTCTTCTATGTTATAATTTAAAATAATTTGCTATAATTGAAAGCACAAAGAAACTGGGTTCAAATACGAAGCTGGGCCCATAACACAAAGGACTGTGGACAGACTCCTCTATCCAGCTTGGATTGTTTCAAATCCCAAAGAGATAGGTGAGTATAGGGACGACACAGCAACCTGGAGCTTCTCTTTCTGAGTATCCCTTCCTAGTAATACAACACCCAGTACCTCCACTCCTGTGGATTGTTTGGGCCTAGACACTTCCTGCCAAAGGACAGACAAGCAAGGCCAGCTTGAGACAGAATTTGGCACACGCGAAATGGCCAGTCTGCCCTTGTAACCACCTGTCAAGGGAAAGCTATTTCCTATCTCATGTATATGCATGACCGGGCATAAATGTGCTTCATATTATGGGATTATGGCCCACTCACACATAGATTTCCAAAGTCCTGTAGTAGCTCATCTGTCAACCAGGCGAAGGATCCACCCCATCCTCCTCCTTGGGGACTGTCTCCTCCCTCCACCTAAACTCATAAAAAGAACCTGGAAAAATGCAGGGCTCCTGAGCCACATGCTTGCTCCCCCTCCGTGAAATATGTTCTGTGTACTTGCTCTCAGTTTTAGTAATCCTATACTTTCATTTTTTAAATACACATCTCTTCATTGTGCACATGTGCACAGTCACTAGATCATGAGTGTGGAGGTCGGTGAACGAATGGTAAGAGTCATAGTGATTTCCACCGTATGGACCTTTAACTTGCAGAGCCACCTTGGTGCCATAAACCAATACTTTCCCCACTCCTGCTACACGTCTTATCCAATTTGCCATTTGAGACACAAAGAACATGAGCACTGCACCACGGGACACCCTCGGAGCCTCTTTAGTATCACCAGAACAGGCCTTATCAGAAGAATAACCAGAGCAGAAGACCTTGGGCTCCAGATCCCGGTTTGAGCCAGAGAGCAAACCCTGCAGGGTGTAGAGGGGCCTGCACCGTTTCCCCAAAGCTTTGCTTATTTGCTTATCATCCTTGGGGTCCTCCACCTGTGACCAGCAGGGACTCAGAAGCCTAGTAACGGGTGAAAGGGAAACAGGAGGAAAAAGAGAGCAGGTGGAAGTTGCAGGGCTGGGGAGTGAAGAGTATTCAGAGTCAGGCAAAGAACAGCCTGAGCCTGGGCCTCTCTGCACCCTCTTCCCCAGCCCTCCCAGCCTTATGGTGATGAGGAGCTGTAATGGGCGAGGAGGGCTCCCCTAGCTCCTAACAGAAAGTAGCATAAGAAAGGGACCAGGTAAGGTGGAAAGGCTGGGGTTAATAAAAATCACCTCTACTATTGAGTTTTTCTGGAGAAAAATCTCAGAAGTAAATTTCCTGGGCAAATTTGACTTTATCTTTCATGCTAGGGAAATGTCAGCCACTCTCCTCCAATTCTCTTTGCTAAAAGCTGTGGCAAGAGGCGAGCAAGTTAAAGCTGCCATTTCCTGTTGTTTTTGTACCTGGGAGCTGCCACTGCAATTAGGGGCTGCTTAGCTTTCATTCTCACTGCTCTTGCTGTCCCCTCTGACATTAAGAAAGTCTCTTCCTCCGTGCATCAAGCATCATTTTGTTAAAGCTGGATTATTCCTTGTAACTAAGGTACATTTTATTAAAGAGTTCTGATGCTTCACACAGCAATCCCACAATGCAGTTCTCCACTGGAAGCCATTTTTATTTCCTGGGGCTATTAACCGGCTTACAATAAAAAAAAAACTATTAAACACTCCTGTTTCCTGAGAAAATTACTTTTGGAATCAGCAGGATTGAGCATAGATAATAAGAAGAGATGACAAGATCATCTTGTATGTAACCAAGCTCCCATTTAGAGCTTAGCTTGTCTAGAAAACCTCAGGAAATATGGGATGCCCCATGAACTGTTTCAGTGGCATGTTCAGGGATTAAGGTTATTGCCCAGAGACCGACTCTCTTCAGAGGGGGTAATTTATCCTTGTAACAGCCTTGGATGGGCATGAAGGTGGATCCTTTGTTAGGTCAAGAAATGAGCTCAAACTGAGCTAGAAAATGATTTCTGGTGGTTACATAAAAGCCAACATTCCCCAGGGACTTGTGGAACTGTTTTTTTTTTTTTTTTTTGTCCCCAGAAAGAGTTTTTCCCACAGTTCTGCATCCTCCTAATAAACCGCTCTTGCAGAAAGCCTTGGTCATGGCCAGACTACTTCTCTTTCTCTCTGCTCCAGACTCTTCCAGATGCCTCTGAACAGTTTCTCTCTCTTATTCACAATAAAAACCTTCCCCCTAAGCAGGGCAGTGCTGGTGCACGCCTTTTATCCCAGCACCTAGGAGGCAGAGGCAGGCAGAGCTCTGTGAATTCGAGGCCAGCCTGGTCTACAAGAGCTAGTTCCATGGCTACCAAAGCTACATGGAAACCCTGTCTCAAAAAACAAAAAAACAACCAAAAACAAAACAAATAAAAAAACTAATGAACAAACAAAACCTTCCCCCAATGGAGAGGCCATTTCAGTAATCTCTGTATTATGCCTCCTCACCTAAATCCTTAAGACAAAGGACGGCTCACTAAGAATAAGGCATGGTTTCTCAGCAGAGACACGGGCATTTTAGTAGTTCTGGGGACTGAATTCAGTACCTCGACCATACTAAGCAAACGTTCTATCACGGAGCTACATGCCCAGCAGATACTTGCCACTTTTGCCTGGTTAATCGTGCCCTATGAGGGGGTGTCCTGTCCATTGGAGGATGTTTAGCAGTGCTTTTGACCTTTCCTGCAGGCCAGCCCTGTCCTCCAAATGCCATATGAACTGAGGTTTCCAGAAGAAAAGCTGCACCTACACTGGGCATTTTGCAAAGCTGTTTGACTGATCAGACTTCAGTGATTGTAGAGAGTTGTAATGTTATAGACGCAGAGCTGGATTCGCTTGGGCTATCGTTAGTCTCTTTAATAGCCATCCTTTGCCTACCTCTGTGTGCAAACTAACATCCTTGTGACTATGGAAATCCTTTGTAAATGTACTATGAGACTCCTAGCTTGCACCAACCCAAAGGCTAAAAATGTCACCAGTTCACTGAGGCCTATAGTAGAGATGTCGCTGCTCTTTTGTAACCCACACAAAAGATGGTTCCACCAAAGTATGTGAAAAGTGCCTTGATTCCCAACTTTATTCGGTTACTATAAAAACTGTATAAAATTAGAACGATGTTGAAACATGGTATTTGGGGAAATCCGAAATCTTGCATCATGGTTACTCATATTTGGCTCCAGAATAGACCCTTATTCTATTTGGGGTGAAAGCCATGTTTTTGTATGAATTACAATAACCTCAAGTTCCCCAAAACATCAGTGAATTTCAGCTGTGAGAGCCTAGCACCTGTGGTGGTTTGAACGAAAATGGTCCCCACAGCCCCTTATATCTGCATGCTTAGTCCCCAGTTTGGGAAGGATTAGGGTGTGTGGCCTTGCTGGAGGAAGTGTGGCATTAGAAGTGGGTTTTGAGGTTTCAAAAGTCTATGCTAGACCCAGTCTTCTTCTTCTTCTTCTTCTTCTTCTTCTTCTTCTTCTTCTTCTTCTTCTTCTTCTTCTTCTTCTTCTTCTTCTTCCTCTTCCTCTTCCTCTTCCTCTTCTTCCTCTTCCTCCTCCTCCTCCTCCCCCTCCTCCTCTTCTTCTCTCCCCACTCTCTCTCCTGCCTGTTGATCAGGATGGAAAGTTCTCAACTACTGGCCCAGCACCATGTCTGTCTGCTTTCTGCCGTGATGCTAATGCACTAACTCTCTGACACTATAAGCAAGCCCCCAATTAAACGCTGTCTTTATAAGAGTTGCCTTAGTCATGGTGTTTCTTCACAGCAATAGAACTGTAACAGTAACAGAACCGTAATAGGACAGAATCATTAAGGCATCACCCCTGTTGAAAACCATTCATTGCGAGCACTGGCAATTGTCAGCTGGAGTATAGATCTCAAAGCATTGTACAACCCAAAGAAGCCACCAGAGGGCATCACTGAGGGATTTGGCAGAAATTGGGAGAGAGGGCAGGTCTCTTTGGGAGCTCAGAGCAACTTCTCCTGGGATTCTGAGAGCTTTAGGCTTGAAGCATCTACCAGGAAGAACACATCCTAGGAGCCACGGAGATCCATCATCTATGGAGAGGTACTCTTCTGTGAGGAGAGACTGCTTGGTGTTATTGGTACAGAGAGAAAAGAGACCATTGTTCTTGATTTTTTTTTCATACAGGAAGCTAGAATTCCATTCATTAACCATTTATTTCATGCCTATTGTTTACTAGGTTCCGAATTTGATGATGGAGCTATCAATAGAGTGCATTAATAGCCACTTCTACAGTGTGAAGGTGTGCAGTGTGGGCAATTTCAAGGTGGTAGGGCATTTAGGTGAATTCTGGTGGAAGGAAGGTCCTTTGGATGATGTCCTTTGAAAGGGGCAATACAACCCCTTTTCTTTTGCATCCCTCCCTTTGATGCTTGATTGACATGAGGTGAGTACTGCATGCATTCTCACTATGGCCTACTGTTTGCCACTACTGCAAGCCAATGATAGCTACTAGCCATGCATTGAAACTCAGAGCTGTGAGCTGCAAAGAAACTTTCCCTCTTACTTTTAACTTTTGATTAAAAATCACATTTATTTATTTATGCATGCACATATGTATGGCGGTTAGAGAACAATGTGTGGGAGTCAGGTCTTTCCTCCCATCACATCGGTCCTGAGGATAAAATTTGGGTCTATAGTGTCAGCAGTAAGCTCCTTTACCCGCTGAGCCATTGCTCCAGCCTATATTTTAGTTTTGAGATCCAGTTTCATGTAACCCAGGATGGTCTCAAACTCACTGTAGCTGAGAATGGCTTTGAACTCCTGACCCTCCTACCTCCAAATACTCAGATTATAAGTCTACTCCCCTACCCCTGCCTGGACCTTTCCTTTTTAAAAAGTCATTTCTAATATTTTGTCACAGTAATGAAAAGTTGACTAACATAGCCACAAATTATTTATTGTGTCTTTGAGTAGTTTATTTCTCCACTTGCTCTTGGCGATGGGTCAATAGCAAAAAGGATACAAGCAGAGAGAACAGAAACACTCTTGTTTCTTGGAGACTTAGCTAATCTTGGGGATCCTTTGATCCCAACATTGCTGGAGGGGGATGACAATAGATCTATGGCCATTGTTTTGCTCCAGCGGATCGTCAGCTGACTTCCAGAATCCAGAATGTTTCACTGACCATCGGGGTGACTTACCTAGCTCAGCTAAGTAGAGTGGAAAGCCAGTAGAACCAAACGCCAATTGTGACATATCTGGCTGTAGTTTTTATGCCATTAAGTTTTATAAAAGTTGGTTATATAACAAAGCTAAGAGAAACAGATGGAGAGGATGTAAATCTGGCCTTCTACATCTTACTAATATGCCAACAATTTTCTTTCAAGGGAGACTTCTTGTTTAATAAGCTGTTTGGAGCCCTACCAGCCCTTGCTACCAGGCTCAAGCATACCCTCCCCTACTGGAACACTAGCTGAAGCATGAACTTGGGAACCAAAGAGTTAAAGTTCATATCTTAGCTTCATCACTTAAAATTGTGTTCTCAACTGTAGGGCATATGACCCCTTTGCGGGTGTCGAATGACACTTTCACAGGGGTCACCTAAGATCATCAGAAAACACAGATATTTACATTATGATTCATAATAGTAGCAAAATTAAAGTTATGAAGTAGCAATGAAAATATTTTTATGGTTGGGGGGGTCACCACAACATGAAGAATTGTATTAAAGGGTTGCAGCATTAGGGAGGTTGAGAACCACTTATTTAATAGGTTGATTTTTGGGTAGATTGCTCAACTTTTGGGTCTCTATTTCTTCAGAAAGGGATATTATATTAATATGACCCACCTTATAGAATCATTAAAAAGATTAGTGTTTCTTTCTTCTCTTTCTTCCTTTCTTTCTTGATTTTCTTTCTTTTGAGACAGGATTTGATATAGTCCAAGATATCCTTGAACTTGCTGTGTGGCTCAGGGTGGTCTTGAAGTCCTGATCCTCTAGCTTGTACTAGTACTGGGATAATCTGAGTACTGGAATTATAAGTGGGAACCATTTCACCTGCCCAAATATATACTTCTTGTAATAGGGACTACAAGATGCAGCTTGAAAATACCAATGACATATAGTTGGCCTAATACAGAATCGTGATGATAATAGTTCCTCTTTTGAATACCATTTCCCCATAAATATCCTAGCAATCTATGTTTTCTTTTAGAGGAAAATTGAAGAAAAACAACAGGAAAAATCAAGAAGATCTTGGCGCTAATTTTAGCAACCACATATTTTGCTTGAAATCAAGCTAGCATGATCAGCTGTTGGGGAAAGGTCATTCAAGATGCTCAGGGAATAAATGCGGCAAACACTTAGCCAGTTGGAGCACTTCATATGGTCTTTATTGAGTAACTGGGGAGGTAGAGCTAAGAGGATCAGGATCAGGTGTTTGAGGATACCTTCAGCAAGCTACTTAGTGAGTTTAAGTCTGGCTTGGGATCTATGAGATGTTGTCTCAAAAAAGAAGTTTAAGTCCCAGTCAATGGACCATCTGTAACCACTGCTTTTAGCTACCTTCTAGGGAGTTAGATCCATCTATATAACTACCAGTCATGTTTCAAAGTGCCTGATTCCTTGTAACTATGTCAGTCCCTGACAATATTACCTTTTTTAAACTTAATAAGGGAGTTCCATGGATGCCTTTGAAATAATTCTAATATTAATTGGTGCAATTTTTCTCCATGGACAATCTTCCCCCCATTTTTCTCTAGTCCACCCACTCTATTAAAGTTTGGGCAGATTTCAGATTTACTCATTTCTGGTTAGTTCTAACGGTCAGTAGTTTCTCCTGATCCTAGAGCTGGAGGATCTGGTGAAACTTGAAAATGACAGGGGTTCCACATTGAAAAAATATTTTTAAAGATTCATTTATTAAATGTGTTTGTGTGTGCTTAAGTGTATGCGTGTGCATTGCATGTATGTAGTGATTGCTGAGGCCAGCAGAGGGTGTTGGATTCCCAGAGATGGAGCATATAGGTGGTTGTGCGCTGCCTTATGTGAGTGTTGGGAACCAATCTCAGATCCCTTGGAAAGGTGTCAAGTGTTCTTAACCAGAGTCGTTCTCTAGCCTCTTTTAAAAATGTTTTAAAGAGGACTGGAAAAATAAGAACAGAAATTGTTTCTTTTGAATTGGTTGGATACTGAACTTTTGATGAATTAAGTTGGCTTAATTATAAGGGCAGAGTAAAGTGTGTGTGCGTGTGTGTGAATTTTTTTGGGACACACTTTAAGATTGGGCACTAATTCTTTAAATTCTTCAGAATGAGTTCACTTAACCAAAGGTAACAGAAAGGCTGAGAAGGTTTATGGCTGACCTTGGTGGTCAGCTTCACACATCTAGGAAGAAGGAACCTCAATGGAAGAAGTTTTTTTTATTAGATTGGCTGTGTGTGTGCGCACGTGAGTGTGAATGTGTGTATGTGCATGTGTGTGTGTAGGTGTGCATTGTGTGTGTGTGAGAGAGAGAGAGAGACAGACAGAGAGAAAGAAAGAGAGAGGCAGAGATTGAAAGAGGATTGTCTTGATTGCTAGTTCAAATAGGAGGGTCCAGCCTACTGTGTGTGGTACCCATTCCTGGGAGGGTGGCTCTGGGCTGTATAAAAAGCTGATCATGAGTCTGATAGCAAGCCAGTAAACTACAATCTGCCTTGGTTTCTGCTTTAAGCTCCTGCCTTGCCTTGGCTCTCCTCCATGACGGATTGTGACCTAGAAGTGTAAGTCAAATAAACCCTTTCCTCCCCAGGTTGTTTTTGGGCAGAGGACCACATCAGCAGAAAGCAAACTAGGACGCCTTAATAGTCCAGAATTCTTTGGTAGAATAAAGCATACAAGTAAAGAAATTGCTGTATGTTTGTAAATGTGCATGCAAATATTGAAGTGCAAATATTCTACTTTTTGCTCCCTGGAGAGTTACTGGATGAAAATAATTTTAGTAGAATATCTACCAAGCCCCTCAAAGGTTAAATTAAATAGAGGAATGTGATTGCAATTTGATTATGTTTTGATTTTTTCTATTAGTCCTCTAATATAGTCCGAAGTTCTGTTTTTATACATCTCTGTAGGTTACCCAAATGGCTTGTTCAAAATCCAAATATTTTCCCCTCATGAATAATCTCCCTCCAAAAGTAACCTTTCTCCTTTATGGGCATCATAGAAGTGCCTGTGTAGCAATCACAAAGGCAAACGGATTCCGGCTTGTAGCACATCAAGCTGTGCAACAGAATCACATTTCTGTGCTCTGCAGTTGTCCTCTCGTTTCCCACGTGTGGAGTCCTAGAAAGGGTTGACTCGTTGTAGCCATACGAGGTGGGGGTGGGGAGTTGGTCTTCTGTTAAAGGTGGTGGTGGATGAGGGATACTACTCAGGTTCAATACCAGTCAAGAACCAAACTTTGTTTTTAAGCTTGAGGACAATTTTATTAGAGTTGGGCAGAAAGAATGCCAGAGCAGGGTAGATGCAAATCTTGGCAGCCTCTTGGAGGAGGAAAATGGAGACGAGAAGAGCATTCCAATAGCATGCCATTTGGATTTTGAGTAGCGTCTCCATGGAGGTCAGCAGTATGTCAGAGAAGCAGCCTCGTGGTAAGAAAGGGGCTTTAGAAACAGAATGATAGCTGAAGTGTTAGGTAATGGATGCCCAGGGCAGAGCTAGGAGGAAGAAAAGGAAAAGGATTTTTCTGGGTAATTCAGGAAAGTGGGCTAACAAGAAGTGTATGGCTGCAGCTCTGTAGGCAGCCTCTTAGAGGGTGGGATTGTGGGAAGGACAAGAGCAGTCTTTCCTTAAAGGGATAATTGTGTCTCCTACTTCTTTAGCATGGCTTAAGGAGAACCCTCCTTTCTGAGGGGGCATTTCCACCTTTCTGAGGGGTGGTTCCAACTTTCTAAGGGGCAGTCCCTTAGCAAGTGATTGATCTGTCCAACTTTATTGTCCATTCTCTTAACCAAATGAAACATTTTTTTTTCCTTGATGGCCCTTTAAAGTCACTGTGGCAATTTCACTCTTCTGATGAGGTTACCCTAAAATCATTTAGGAAATGGGTGAAATAAAAGACCATTGTGTTTGCCATAAACTTGCTCCTAGACTCTCACACTTATGCTATTAAACTGATTCGGGATCGCTCCTCACTCGTTCTTCCTGAAATCCTAGCCTCTTCCTCCTCAAATTCCTCACCCTTGCTAGTTCATTGAGGAGACAGCTCAGTCTATAGCGTGCTCCCTGGGATAGAATGAGGACAGGACCTGAATCTGATCTCCAGAGCCTGTTTAAAACAAAGCAAAGCAAAGCAAAACAACAAAAAACCTGTCGGGTGTGAGGAGTCCGTTTGTAATTCTGCTTCTGGGAAAGCAGAGACGGGTAGACTTTCCGGCCTCACTGTCACACTGTCACACCTGTTTAATCTATTTGGTGATCCACAGGCCAGTGAGAGATCCTGTCTCGGACAGCAAGGTGGACGATCTGGAGAAATGGCTTGGCAGTGAAGAGCACGTACTGTTTGTTTAGAGGACATGAGCTCGGGTCCTAGCACCAACAGTGAGCAGCTCCCAGCTCCTTATAACTCCAGGGAATTTGACTTTCTCTTCTGGTCTTTGTGAGCACTTGGGCTCATTGTACACACCATATCTGCCCCCCCCCCTCCATACACATCCACAATTTAAAATAAAAAAATATTTTTTTTAGAAATATTTTTATTTTATATGTATGAATGTTTTGCTTATACATTTGTTTGCCCACCATGTATGTGCCTGATGCCTGAGGAGGCCAGAAGAAGGTGTTGGGTCACCCGGAACTGGAATTACAGATTGTTGTGAGCTACCATGTGGGTTCTGGGAACCAAACCTGGCTTCTCTGAAGGAATAAAAAGGTCTCTTAACCACTGAGCCGTCTTTCTAGGCCCTCAAACAAAATCTTAAAACAAACGAACAAGCAAGGTGGGTAGCTCCTAAGGAATGACATCTGGAACCTTCCTCTGATATCTACATACCCTCTGATATCTACATACAGTATGTAGTATGATATCTACATAACACATACATACACATACGTTTCCACCCTCGCCTACACACGCATGTGCACCTGTGGGTGTGTCTTCTAACTTGCTTTTCTCTTCCTGTGATAAAGACCATGAACAAAAGAAACTTGGGGAGAAGAGCGCTACAGTTTATAATCCACTGATTCTCAACCTGTGGATCACAACTCCTTTGGGATTGCATATCAGATATTTACATTATGATCTGTAACAGTCGAAAAAAATTACAGTTATGAAGTAGCAACAAAATATTTTTATGGTTGGGGGGGTCACCACAATATAAGGAACTGTGTTAAAGGGTCACAGTTAGTTGGGCAGTGGTGGCACAAGCCTTTAATCACAGCACTTGGGAGGCAGGGGCAGGTGTATCTCTGTGAGTTCAAGGCCAGCCTGGTCTACAAGAGCAAGTTCCAGGACAGCTAGAATTGTTACACAGAGAAACCCTGTCAAAAAAAAAAAAAAAAAAAAAAAAAAAAAAAAAAAAAAAAAAAAAAAAAAAAAAAAAAAAAAAAAAAAAAAAGGATCTCAGTGTTAGGAAGGTTGAGAACCATTGGATTATAAAAACGCCCCATAGACTTAAGAGACCAATCTGATGGGGGCATTTGCTCAGTATAGTATGCTTATCCACACACGCATATCAGATTTTCTATTGTTTCTTCCTAGCACCTCTCCTGCAATAGCTGTTGGTGATTTAAACATAGTTGGTCCTCATTATTTGTGGCAACCTTTTCTTTAAACTTGCTGTGAACTCAAAGTTAGCGAGTATTAAAGCATTTTTTCCCAGGGGAAGCACAGGGTTAGGTTCCTTTGAGCTTATAGGCTTTCCTTTGCCTAGTCCACTTTTTCCTTGGTAAATATTGGCAGAGCTTTTTGTTACAGGATAGGAGAAAGTTCCCAGAATACTTTTCAATACTTAGGGTGTTTTCTTAAGCCCCCTTGGTGCCCTGTCCTCTTCCTTAAGGGGCTCAGGGCCTGTGAGATACACGAGGAATGCCTAGTAAAGCCAGGTAGTTCTTCTCTCCACGTTGGCATGCACTGTCTCAACAGACGGGAGGATGGGGACTTGAACTGCAAACTGAGCTTTGGTAGATTTCAGGAGGTCTGAGTTCTTGATCTGCTCTCAATTAGACACTGTGTAAATGCTCTTGGTCTGCTCTTTCCTATCTCATACATCAATTTTTTATATAAGGGTCTTGATGAGGCTGGGATTTAATTAGTGTTACAAATTAGCCCCTTTCTGCTTGTTTGATCAAAATAGGGCTTTTTATCTTTGTATTTTGAGACATTTTCTACAAAAAGTCAACCAACCAACCAAAAACAAAGCAAAACAACAAAAACAAAACAAAACAAAACAAAAAAAACCCAAACTATACTTCTTAGAACTGACTGAGAAGTTGCCCACTTCTCAGGTTTTGCTTTCTGCTGAGAACTATGGGCTAGAATGTAGCATCTTCTCTCTTCAAGTTTTCTAGCATTAGGTCCTTCTGTGTTTAATCTTGGGTTATCATGTGTTCTATGTGGCTCATCCAGACTCCTTCTAGCAATGAGGTAGTAGACAAATTATCATTCCGTTAGTTATTTTCCCACCCTGGCTCATGTGGTAATAGACTTCCCATCTTGAAGACTTTACTCCATTCCAGTCCTGGATTACCCTCCATTGCAAGCTATATGCTGTCTGAAGCCCCCTCCTATAACAATTTCTGCTTCTTTTAAGATTGGTGGCATAAACAACTTGACTCATTTTAGCACAACAGGAGTTGACTGGCTGAATGTACAGTTTGGGTGACCCTTTCCTCGGAACTGTAATGTTCTCTTCCAGAGGAGGAATGCTCAAAAGACTTGGGAAGTAAATCAGGTATACAAGGCCCTGGAAGTAAATGTAACTTACAAGGCTCAGAGAATTTCTGAAAGGTACAAGAGTCCCAGGACTGAGTTTATAGAGGAGTAAACAATAGCTGATGAGAGGAGACTCTAACCTGATGAGCTATCTGCAAGTTGGGCAGAGCTCCAGGCTTGCAGCTTTAGAGAATTATTGCTGATGCTGAGGTGGGCTTTTGGGCAATGCATCCGTCCTTGATTTGTCTATGCTCTGCACAAAGGACATTTGTTTGCTCCAGAGAGACAAAAATCAGGGAATCAGGAAATAAAGACAAAGACAGGAGATAGAGGACCGGGGAGATGGGGAAAGGAATAAGTGAGAAGGAAAAGGGGTGTTTGTCCCGGGGAAGGGGGCTATGACCACAAAGGACTGGCTGCCTTTGGATAGTGAGGAGACAGAGGTGGCACATAGGCAAATGGTGGTTTATAAAGGTAAAGGGGGAAACCCTTTGTTAGGATGAGGTGTTTAATTTTAATTGGGCATGTTAATTAGGTGAGCCAAAGGATGCTTTTGATTGCTGGACTTTAATTCTAATTCTTTGATACTTTAATTTTAATTCTTTGATAACCAAATAATGGAATAGACCTTGGTGGCTAACTTTAGGAATGCAATCTAATGGTTTTTTTTTTTTTTTTTTTTTTTTTTTTTTTTTTTTTTTTGCAAAGCAGAGGGAATTGGGGAGAAGGGCAAGGCTTGCTTGGGCTGGCTAGAGTTCCTTCACATACTCCCGTAGGCACCCTTAATAAGCTAATTGGTTTACTAAGCTAGACATGGATGGAATATTTCTTTGGCCTATCATCAGTGCCTTATATACCCAGGAAAAGGAAAAGGCAATTGAACCAGGCTCAGAGAATGAACCAGACCTAAGGGAAGAATTCTGTAGTCCTTGTGGGCAGGAGAAACAACAGAAAATGTCATGGGCAGGCTCTTTAGGTTCTATGACTACTCTCATTGACTCCTGCTGTCATTGCCAGTGTTGGCAGAGATTTCAAACATATTTTTTCTCTTGATCTTTATCCAAAGGCTGAAAAGTGATCCCAACTTCTTTTCTGTTGTCTTGATTGGCAGAGCTAAGGTTATACACATGAACTTCTTTGATGTCTGGGTTCAGGGAAAATAAGAACTTGACCTTTTGTTTCTATAAGAGAAGGAGCCCGCCTTGCACTTCAGACTTTAGAAGTAACTATTCTAAGTTTATAATGCGCACATGTATTAAGGCATTAGGATCACCATAGCAAGCACAGGGTTGACCTCGGCATTAGACTAATTCTGGCTTGTTAGGGCTCTCTAGAAAAAAATAGAGTGGAAAGAAAGAATACACATTATAAAAGGAAACTTATTGGATTGGTTTCCATAGTAGGTGGTCTGACAATAGCTGTCTGCATGCTGAAAGGACTGAGAACCTGGGATCTGCTCAGTCCACGAAGCTGGGTGCCTCAACAGTCCCAATCCAGTGCTGAAGGCCTGGGAGATTTTCGGAGTGTCACTGGTCTTCAGCCCATGTTGAAAGTGGGAGGAGCAGGAATCTGAGTTCCTCAGTGAATGGCAGGAGCAGATGTAATTGCATTCACCATCAAGAAATGAAGATGGGGGGGGGAGGGGAAGAAATGAATATGGGTAGGCAGGTGGTACAACTTTCTTCTTGGACCTCTTTAAACCTGGATCCCCACTGGAAGCTTCCACTCACTCTGGGGCAGGGACTTCTCTGTTATTCCTTCCTGGAAATGCCCTTCCAGACCCTCCTGGATAAAACGCATTTCTTAGTGGACAAGATTAATAATAATATCTGTATTGCCCTCCTTTGGGGATATGCTGGTCTCAGCATTTAGGTTTGGGATCTGTGTCATTGGAACCCTTGAAATGATTGTGGGAATCTGTAGCCATGGCTTCTCTGTGGCATGGAGCTGTGTTCTTGGGCAACTGTTGTCATTAGATGAGTTTTCTGCCATTGCTGTGACAAATGATGGCAAACTTGAAAAAGCATAGTGTTCTGTATGACAGAAATTTGACATGAATCTCACTGAGATAGGCTCAAGGTCATGAGCAGGGATGTGTTCCTTCCTGTCGGTCCTAGGGAAGAATCCATTCTCTTGCATTTTGGCAGCTTCAAGAGGCTTCTTACATTCTTTGGCTCATGATCCTCCCCATCACCTTGAAAGTCAAAGATAATAGACTGACGACTCACATTACGTCACTCTGACCGCTTCTGTCACTCTTCTTCCATTTTTAAGGATGCTTGTGATTACACTGGGCTCATTTGGCATACCCAGAATAACTTCCCCATGTTAAGATCAACTGGCCTATCAATCTTACTTTCATCTGCAATTTAATTTTCTGTCACTGTGCAATGTAATGCTATATCCACAGGGTCTGAGGATTAGAGGGCGGATGTCATTGGTGGATCAAACTTCACCCATCTCAGGTTTCTGAACAATGAGATGTGCATGTTTTTTTTTTCCTGTCCTTTACAAACCAAATACGTGGCTATTGAAGCATGTAGTGCATCTTGATTCTGATTGCTAATTCAAACCTGCATCTACTTTATCAATACCCATTATGAGGCAATTTTGAGAGGGTAGAAATTTTACTGGGGGCATGCTCATATTGTCAAGTATAATTTATTAAGTCTTTACAGGGTTACACTGTCATTCTGAAAATAAGCCAATTTCTTTATTGCATAGGCCAGAGGATTCCTTTATCTTCCCTGGTCTCTGAAAAGAGCTCAGATGCTGGGCAATCAGTTTCTACAAGTCTGGTAACTATCCTCTCATCTCAGTATTAACCAGACCTGACCATGCTTAGAAAGATCAGATGAAACCTGGCACATTCAGGGTAGTAAACCTGATAACTATCATAATCTCCAAAGTTTTAGTACTTTCCTTGGCCAACAGGAAGAGTTAAAAGCTACTGTTTTCTTTTTAGAGGAAAAGTGTTTTTTTTNTTTTTTTTTTTTTTTTTTAAAAAACCCTACCCACTCTCTGATATAAATTTTAAATGAAGCCAATATGCTAGGCTGGTCTGCTGGAAAATTATTTCCATCATCACATTCATTGTGTCAACCAGATCTTTGGCTTTAAATATGCTATCCTTGTAAAAATTTCATTTCAACTGTCAGGGTAATCAAAATGGTTTCAAAAGCTTTTCTTAACATGGAATTGAAATAAAATAATAAAATACACTATCAAATGACAGAGTCTGCAGGAAGAAGATACCAGATATGGGCAGGTTTTGCATTTAAAAAAATCAACCTGATTAAATGCTCCACTTTGGGAGAAGTGTGCTTGAAATACACGATTTCAGAATAAATTGAGTGGGCCTCCATTCCTAAATCAGACTTGTGGTGCTTGTACAATTAAACACGTAAAATGCAGAATAAAGGCTCATTTGTTGACAGTGACTTTTGATAACAGTTTATGTTGTGTGATGGTATTTTTATGTCACAGTGTATAGGCAGAGAAATACAATGGTGACTCCAAGTTTTATCTTTAAAATTGTTGACACTAAAGGTTTGTAATTTTTTTTTAATTCAACCCACAAGCTACAGATGTCTGCGCGCTACAAGATCTTATTCCTCAATGGCAGAAAGAAAATGTTGTTGACACAGATATGGATATGAAGAACACATTTTGGAGTGCTTTCACTGAGTAATTGAAGAACTGTGCAAAATATTCTTCAAAAGAACATTCTGTTTTACAACATTGCCCCGCTTAGTCATAGTTAAAAACTGAAAACAATCCAATAACAGAAGGCTAGACCTTTTTCGAGGCACCAATGACATTCAAAATACCAATTTTGCTACTGTGTGTGTTTTAGATGACAGGGCAGAGGTTTTTCGTCCTCTCCACTCCCTACCCCGCTTCAACACATTTCCTTCCTGTCACAGAGGCAGGGTCTTATGAGGAAGCATTAGCCCCTGAGTGCTGAGATTACAGGCACGTACCACCATGTCTGGGAACAAAAACTACCTCTTGAAAACGTTCTCTGTCTGTGGTGGTTTGAATAAGAATGGTTCCCATATAGGCTCAGACATCGGAATACTTGGTCATTAGGGAGTGCGACTACTTGAGAAGGCTTAAGAGGTGTGGCCTCATTGGAGGAAGTATGCCCCTGGAGGTATGCTTTGCGGTTTCAAAAGCCCAAGCCAGGCCCAGTGTCTGTCTTTTCCTGTCATCTTCAGATGCAGATGTAGACTTCTCAGCTATGTCTCCAGCACGATGTTTGACTGCATGCTGCCATGCTCCCCACCTTAACTTGGCCTCCAGCAGCAGCATAAATCATAAGCATGGTTTCTGTGGGCAGCATGAACCATGGACCATACACTTAACATGGCCTGCCTTGACAGCACAGATCACAGACATCGACATGGCCTCCTGAACCAGTATGGATCACCGATGTCTTTCGAGGGGACTTAATCCTGAAAATGAACCATTCTTCACCTCAGATATCTTATTGTTGTTCAGAGTCAGGGTGATTATGTGGTCAGGCAGCATGCCTGGGGTCAGGATCTATGTGAGCTTCAGGCTGCTATACACCACTCTGTCCTTGGTGCCAGCCGCCCTGCTGGCACCCTGGGCACAACCATTGTGCTTCCAGCCAGCAGGCAGCGTCTTGGCCCAGCTCTCTCCTCTCCCTGCAACAGGGAAAGGAGCATAAGCACCGGCAGCATTGGCAGCTCCACTTTGGGTTGAGTGGCTGCGCTGGTCTAGTGAGTGGTGACAGGGGTGAGGCAGCCTGGTGATTGCCCAAGTTTCCCAGTGGCTCGAGGACCAGCCTTGCTCATCAAGCACACCATCCTTTGGCCTCTGCAGCCACAATCCCATGCCTGTCTCAATGTTCTTTAAGTAATGAAATTTGTTCTTAATCTCACAGATATACAAAGAGCATGCCAATGACGCTCATAACCCTCCCTCTCCTTTCTGCCTACCACCCCTGTCCACCACTCTCATACTTCTGCCCCATCCTTTACACAACTCTCTCGTGTTCATGTCTATTGGCTTTATGATCTACTGAGACTGACCAGGGCTGTCTGTGTGCCCATGGGTATAGAGCCTGTTGGGATTGACAGTGGATACACAACTAAAGACAGTGATTCTACCTTTCCCAGAATCCATTACTATCAAATAGCTCAGTGTTGAAATAGGAGCGGCGGGGCTGCATCCCCAACACCCCGGCCGCTTGGCTAGCTCATGCCCGAAATAACAACACACAAACTGTATTCATTTAAGAACTGCTTGGCCCATGAACTCTAGCCCTTACAAGCTAATTCTCGCACCTGGACTAGCCCATTTCTAATAATGCGTGTCAGCACCCCGAGGTGTGCTTACCGGGAAGATTCTAGCCTCCGTCCATCCTGGGAGAGTGGAGCATGGTGTCTGTGCTCCGGAGAGCAGAGTCTCTCCGGGAGCAAAGCAGAGTCTGACCTCACTTCTTCTTCCACCCAGAATTCTATTCTGTTTATTCCTCCCACCAATGCTTTAACCTATGAGGCCAAGCAGTGTGTTTATTACTTAACCAATGAAATCAACAGATTGATATATGACACTCCCACATCAGCTCAGAGGTAAATGAGCCCCTGGGATGGACTTGTATGGGCCCAGTGGCTGGACTTGTGGTGGGCCCAGTGCGGATGACCACAGGTGCTAGGAATTCATGATGGTGAGGGTTGTATGAGGGTGACATTTTGCAGCTCATCACTCCATCTTCTGAATCTTGTGCATATCCCGCCCCCTCTTCTAAGACTCCCTAAGCCTTAGTCAGGGTGGCATAAAGTAAATGTCTTGTTCAGGCTGAGCCATCAACCAACTAACTTTAGTTTTTCTCTTGTGATTGTTGCTGTGTTTGCTTCTCAGGGTTCCTCCCTGTTCTTAGTTTTCATTTATCCACCTAACTTTCCATGCCATAGTCTCTTTTAAAGCAGACTTCTTTGTTTTGCTTGAATGAGTGTGTGCCAGAGTGTCTGTATGTGTGCTATGTGCACACAGTGTTTACAAAACGTCAAAAGAGGGTATCAAATTCCCTAGATATTGACTTACAGGAGGCTGTGAGCCATGTAATGTGGGTGCTGGGAATCGAATCTAGGTCCTCAGTAAGAACAACAACCACTCTGAACTGCAGAACCATCTCTACAGTTCCATTATCTCTTTTAAAAGCACCATTGCTATGATTTGAATACAAAAATGCAAGAGTGAGAAGAGGTGGGACCTCTAAGGGGTTACTAGGTCATGATGGTTCTGCTTTCATGAATGGGTCCCTTATGAAGAATGAGTTGCCTCTCCCTCTCCTTCACCTCCTTCCCTTGCCTTCTTGCTTTTTCTCTTGTTCTTCCATCTTTCATCATGATGACGCATCCAAAAAGTTCTTGTTAGAAGTAGGTCCCTTGACCTTGAATTTCTTAGCTTCCAGAACTGTAAGAAATCAATCTTGGTTCTTTCCAAGTCATTTGGTCTCAGCTATTCTATTATAATAGCAAAATGGTCAAAGACTGTGAGAACATGGTACAGGAATGGAGTCATGTGAGGAGAATTCGGAGTGCTTGTGAGAACATCCCAAGAAAACAATAGTCTTGTGAGCTCAGTTTCTTCGAAACAAGAATAGCTCTTGGAATGCATTTTTATGCTTCTCCCAGGTATAGTGGATAGGAGTGAGTGTACTTGGATTATTGCTTGCTGGTGTTATTCAATTAAATGGTTAAACTATCTTTATATATCATTCTGGAAAAACATATTTTTGCTTTGTGCAGCTTCTCCTTGTGACTGTTTACAGCTTGAACTCATGAGAATTTCACTCAGATGACCTTTTTTTAATCCTCAGAGTATGAGTTGTTTAATGCTCTGAATAAAGTTGGCTATTGCATGAGACTTTAGTTTGCCTCATCTATTGTCTCCATTGTCCCAAGTCTCATCAACAACAAAAGGCTACTGCTTCTAGGAAGTTAGCTGTACGGAAATGGGCGGAGTTAGGAACCATACTAATCTATATTATGTAATAACTCAAACATAGGGAAAATCCAAGGAAAAAGTCCAAACTGAATAACTATTTTAAGTGTTTGGTTCTTGCCATCTGTCATTTTGCTGATCACGTTTGTGAGTTGGACACTATATTAAGTACTGGAAAGGCATTCATATAAAGAAGTTAGCACCCAGGTTGGGTGGCTCACAGTTGTCTGTATCTCCTATTCCAAGTGATCCAATGCTGCCTTCTGGCCTCGAAGGGCATCTGAACACACACACACACACACATACACACACAGAGAGAAAGAGAGAGAGAGAGAGAGAGAGAGAGAGAGAGAGAGAGAGAGAATGAAAAAGAAGAATATTTTAAAGAATCATTAATTAGCAACTTACAGTAGAGGTGAATTAACCAGAATTAGGATGAGAGTTTGGAAGAGGGAGAGGATAGGCTTGAAGAAAAGAGCTGGACAAAGCTGTAAAGAAGGAGAGGAGAGGGCAGGAGAAAAGAGCTAGAGAAAGTTATAAGATGATGTCCTTTTACATGCCTAAAATCCCTCTTTAACTGGCCAAAGGCTCCTTCACTCCCTGTCTCTGTTCTCTGCTGGGAGATCATGGTTTATATTGTCTTCAAGATCTGGATTCAGGCTTCTGGACGTCTCTTATGAGCACGACATCCCCTCTGTTGTGTTATGGAAGAGAATGGCTCTTAAATGGCAGCCTTCCTATTTGAAGAGCCAGTTCACGAGGATTATATGAGGAGACAACCCTGGAGGCAATGCTACAACTCTAAAGGTTCCAGTGGAACTTCCTGGTAGGCAGGAGGACTTTTACTACTAGCCATGTGCTAGCAGGTGACTTTTTACTTACTAGTGATCTCATTTATTAGTTTGTTTTGAGATAAGGACTCATAATAGCTTGGGCTATTATGGCCCAAGCTGACCTTGAATTTGTAGCAATCCTCTTGCCTCAGTCTTCCCAGTGTTTGGATATTGCAAGTTTGTGGCACCACATCTGGGAAGTTCTTATTTTGGTTTGCTTGTTTTGGTGTCCATTACTAGGGATTGAACCCTTGACCTCATGTATACCAGGCATCACCCCCTTGCTGTGCTGTGCTGCATTCCTTGTTTCCTACCGATGGTCTTGATGTGAGAGTTGCCAAAATACTGCTTTGGATCCAGAAGCAACTAGCAATCTGCTTTTGCTCTAGCGACTCTAGGAGAAAAGGTATGGACAGGGCATAAGCTTGATCTCAAGTTTCCTTCCCTGGGGTAAAGACAGTGGATTTGGAAACATCAGCATAAGAAAAGATTGCAAAAATAGCCTCAGAATCTTGTGGCTCTCCCCATGATATCCATTTTCCTTATTGTGATGGTACGAGAGAATTGTCTGTATTCTGTCAATCATGTTTTAAATAAATGCTGATTGGCCAGTCAAGAAGTATAGGCAGGAAAACCAGACAGGAACAAAGAGAACAGGAGTATTCTGGGAAGCAGAAAGCTCCCTCCGCCAGTCCAGCCCAGACCACTGAAGAAACAACATGTGGCACTGAAAAAGGTACTGAGCCACATGGCTAACATAGATAAAAACAATGGGTTAATATAAGCTACAAGAGCTAATAAGAAGCCTGAGCTAATGGACCAATCAGTTTATAAGTAATGCAGACTCTCTGTGATTTTCTTTGGGACTTGCCAGCTGTGGGGTACTGGGTGGGACAGAAACCCCAACAAGCAGGCTCCTCATGTTACACTGTGAATTGGGTCTGGCTTTGGAAATGGGGTGAAAATGACACAAAGTTCTAAATTTGGGAATTAAGGTATTGAGTGGTCATGAGATTTTTTTCTTGGGACAGTATCTTGGGATACAATGACCAGAGTTTGAAGGAAGTCAGAAAATGTCACTAGATATGGCCTTATTGCTCCAGACTGTCAACTGCCAAGTGTTAGAATGACATGACATTGGCTCACAGCTTCTCAGATGGTGGGTTATGAATCCGTATAGAGTAACTGAAGATGAGAATCACAAAAATAGAATTGGCAACAATGACAAGCTTTCTGAATGTGCAATGACCAAATATTAATTCAAAATCAAATGCATAATGAATCCGAGGTGTTTCTGTCACATAGCTTTACTGCAGGTTTGGCTCATGCTTGCTTGTTTGTTTTGTGTTTTTTGAAATAGGCTCTCACTATGTAGTCCTCTCTGGCCTGGACCTCCCTGTGTAGACTAGGCTGGCCTCGAACTCACAGAGATCAGCTTGCCTCTGCCTCCCAACTGCTGGGATTAAAGGCATGTGCCATCATGCCTGGCCAGTTTTCTTAACATACAACATGTATGCTTTGCACTGCATGTGCCATGAAGCCATAGAATGCTAACAAACACTGTCTGAAACACCTTGGTTCAGATCCTAGAATATTCCATGTCATGATCTGTAGTATTTTTACTGTACTTATAAAGTGTATAATGCTTACTGAAGCACAATGGTTTAATTATGGGAAATAAAGACTTCTAATACTAATTCTTAGTATTTAACTATCCAGTAAGGATTCTGTTGTATAAGAATGTTTGATTTTGAAAATTGCTGTTTGAGTTGTTCACTCAAATTTCTTTAAAACAAAACAAAACAAAACCCAAACCAAGCAAAACTGTTAAGTAAATTTTGCCTTGAGATTCATACAGAATTTTCAAAATTTCCAAACTAACCCTGAACATATTCCTGGCATCTTGTACTACATATTTATGTGGAGTGGTATTCTCAACATTGATGATTATAATATAAAAATATCAAATTCTGAGCAATGTTGAAGATGATCTACATTCTGCAGGATATATATTCAGCTGAGATTTAATTCTTTGTGAAAAAAATAAATAAGCTTACCCATCTTGTTAGTATGCAAATTTGTTTTAATCTTTAAGAAATGAATATATTTGCATGTCAAATAATCATTTCAAAATAAATCTCTTTATGATTTTTAATCTTTAAATATTTGGTTTGATTTTAAAAACTCATTATTTCAACTATGTGTATGTGTGTGACTGTGTGGGAGTATATGTATGTAAATAAAGGTGCCCATGGAAATCATCAGAGGTGTTGGATATCCCTGGAGATAAGAGTTAGAAGTGGTTCTGAGTTGCCTGACTCAGGTGCTGGGAACCAAACTTGGGTCCTCTGCAAGAGCACTGCACATTTTTAAACCACTGAGCCATCTGTCCAGCCCCTGATTTGATTTTTTAAAACAAAAACTATTTAATTAATCTTGTGTTTGTATTCGAGTGCCTTGGGTCTGTGTGGTATGTGGAATGCAAATGGCTCTCATAGGTTCATGTATTTGAATGGTTGGTTTATAATTTGTGGACTCTTCAGGAAGGATTAGGAGGTGTGGCCTCACTGGAGGAGGTGAGTCATTGGGGGTGGACTTCAAGGCTTCAAATGCCTAATCCAGGCTCAGTCTTGCTCTCTCTGACTCTTGCCTGCCAATTGGGATGTGAGTGCTCAGCTACTGCACCAGTACCATGCCTTCCTGTCTTCTGCCATGTTCTCCACCACTATGGTCATGGACTCACTTTTTGAAATTGTAAGAAAAATGCTAGTTAAATGTTTCCTTTTATAGGTTGTCCTGGTCATGACATCTCTTCACAGCAATAGAAAAGTAATTAAGTCAAGGCAAGCGGTCAAGTTTAAGTAGTAGGTTTGCCCCTCCTGCCTTGTTGAAGCAGGGTCTCCTTTGTGGACCCTGTCACTGCACTTTGAAGTGAGCTTCTGGGTCTTTTTCCTATTTCCACGCCGCATCGCTTGTCGAAGTGCTAGAATTACATATCTGTGCCACTGCATTTGAACATTTCAGTGGGTTATGGTGACTGAACTCAGGTGGTCAGAATTGCCGGCAAACTTGTTTACTTGCTGAGACATCTTTTGAGTTCAATTTCTATTCGTTAACAAAACAAAACAGGATGGAATGGATTCATCAATAGTGTGGAATTACATTAAGAAAAGTTGCTTTTGTAAGCTGAGGAAACAATCAAGGAAGAAAAAAGAAGAACATAAAAATGTTGATATCTCACACTCTCTAGAGAATTCTATCCTGTATTTAGTACTTGCTTTGAAAAACCCAAAGTATCTGAAGAGATCCAGTTATTTCAGCATGAAGATGTCCTGATTCTAGATGACACTTCTGTTTCAGGTTACCCCCAAATAACAGTCACAGCTATTTTTGTGTAACATGTGCGAGGACTTTTTCCATTCCTGAAAAGAGAGGGAATATTTTTGTTACATTGTGGAACCCAAATGTAGTTGGGACCCCAGTTGGCTCATTGTCTGAGCAACATTGCTTTCAAAGAAACAGCACTGTGGCAGAAACAATAATTGGCAGCCATTTACATCTGTACTCAGTCTCTTAGGGAAAAAAAAAAAAAAAAAAAAAAAAAAAAAAAANAAAAAAAAAAAAAAAAAAAACGCCAGTGGGAGAGTGCGTTATCCCTGCTAGCAAAGCTTCAAAGAGCATCTTTTTTGGACATCTTTACCATTGTCAGGCTTGCTAGTATGCCTTGCAGTGGGACTTCTAAACACTCTTTGGTAAGTGGTTCATAAAAATAAGAAAACTTCTCATACAAATTTCCAATCAATCATTAAAAACTTTTCTTTGAACAGGACTTCCATCCAAGTTTTTAGTCAAAAACCCTTTTTCAGTCATCTAACCCCCGTTACTACTGCAGTACTCCTTCAACCACGTCCTCTTTTCCTTTTCCCCTTTCTTTTCCCTTTTCCCTTCTTCCTTCCCTCCCTTTCTTCCTCTCCTCTTCTCCCCCTTTTCCTCCCCTCCCTTCCTGTCTTTCTTCTTTTCTTCTTTCTTATGGTGCTGGGACTTGAACCTAGGATCTCTTCAATTTACTAGGCAAGTATGAAGCTACACCCCTGAACCTCACATCTTCCTTTCTACCCCTGTTGTTATTTTCATGTATCCAGGTTGGCCTCAAACTCTCTATGTACCCAAGTATGACCTCAGCCTTCTAATTTTCCTGTCTGATTTATATTCAGAGTGTTGGGATTACAAATATTTGGCATCATGCAAGGTTTAAGTGGCATGTTATTCTAAGTTTGTGAGTTGGAGTTCAGAGTTTTGTGCATCCCCGGCAAGTGCCCTACCAGCTGAGCTACATTCATACTCCCACAAATATATTAAGTTTTATGTGACATGAGAAACTTAAGAAAATGAAGATCCCCAAAGAAGCAGTCAGCTCTGTGTCTGTGCCGTGGTATGCAGTGGGTCTCTGCTAAGCACTAGAGCTCTCTGGCTCATTTGGTTTCTGGAGTGAGTTGTACCAATATTTCATTTGTGTTTTAATAAATAAAGCTCGCCTGAAGATCGGAGAGTAAAACAGCCCCACTAGTCAGCCATGCAGACCAGGCAGTGGTGACACACACCTTTAATCCCAGTAGTCACACTAGTTTGCATAGAAACCAAGTGGTAGTGGTACATGCCTTTAATCCCAGCATTGTAGAGGAATATAAAACAGGAGGAGACAGGTCTCAGCTCAGTCTCATTCTGAGATTCCTGGAGGCAGGATCGCCATTTCAGTCTGAGGTAGAGGTAAGAGCCAGTGGCTGGCTGCTTTGCTTTTCTGATCTTCAGGTTCAACCCCATTATCTGTCTCTGGGTTTTTATTATTCGTGCTGCAGTGAGTGATCAATTTGGCTTTACTTTTCCGAGTCTCCTATCACTACCCACATTGCATATGCCACAGAGAAAAGTGTGCTTAACTCTCAAGGAAGAACGCTTCTTCCTCTTTAGAATGGGGTGGGGAGTCGGGAGGATGGAAATAATCTCATACAGACTCATGATTGCGTGAGTTCAGCTTCTGGGAATCTAAAGTCATGTGACAGAAATACACTTACTAAGTTTTCTTTCTGGATTAAAATTTGAAATGAGAATCTTTCTAACTGAGGGGAAAAATCAGCAATCACATATATTTAAAGCCGGTAGATGCAGTGATTTCTTTTTCTTTTTTCGCTACTACTGTGGAGCTGGGAAATGGAACTACCTGCTACTATTCTTGAAAAATTGTTTTTTCATAAGAAGGCTTTCATATATGTGTGTAATGCATTTTCTTGAAATTCTCTTTCCATCTCCTCCCCTCCAATTCTCCCCCTATCGACTAACACTTTTCCCTCACAATGTATTCTTTTCAATCTTTTGGGAAAATTATTCTTGAATTACATGAGCTTTAAATTATTAAAGATGTTCTTGAAGCATTCTGGCATAGATTGATTTCAATCTTCAAGGCAAGCACTCTATCAACTGAGCCACATCTCCAGTTCAGCTTGTGATTTCAATCTACTGTTCTCTCCGGTTTGCTTTTGGGGAGAAGGACCAGAGGAAAAAAAGGACCCAAAAGTCAAGTGTGGATTCATACATTTGCCTACGTATGTGTACATGAAGGCCAAAGACTGAGTTTGTGGGTGTCTTTCTCTGTCACTCTCCGTATTATTTTTGTTGAGGCAGGAGCTTTCACTAAACCTG
This sequence comes from Alexandromys fortis, assembly GCF_014885135.2. Taxonomy (NCBI): domain Eukaryota; kingdom Metazoa; phylum Chordata; class Mammalia; order Rodentia; family Cricetidae; genus Alexandromys; species Alexandromys fortis. Next base: position 2,051,883 of record NW_026067999.1, read on the forward strand.
GATCTTGCTGCTTTAGCTAGATTGGCTGTCCAATAAGTACCAGAGATCTGCCAAGCTCTACCTGCCAGTGTGGGATTGCAGGTGCCCTCTGCCGCACCATGCTTCGACATGGGGCCTGATGATCTGAACTACTCAGGTCCCCATCCTTACGCAGGGTCTTAGTCACTGTTCTATTGCTGTGAAGAGACACTGTGACCAAAGCAACTCTTAGAAAGTATTTAACTGGGGGACTTGCTTACAGTTTCCGAGGGTTAGTCCATTGTCATCATGGTGGGGAGCATGACAGTAAGCATGGTGCTGGAGCAGTAGCTGAGAGAGAGGTGGGGGGGAGACTGGGCAGACTGGGCCTGGCATGGGCTTTTGAAACTTCTAGCTCACCCCCACAGTGACACATTTCCTCCAACAAGGCCACACCTCCTAATCCTATGAAAGAATCCCACTTCAAACATATGAGCCTATAAGGGCCATTCTTAATCAAAGCATCAAAGGCTGGTTGAAGAAATCACCATTCTACAGGAGCCAGGGCTGTGTGCTGTGTGGAGATCGGAGCCAAGCAATTCACTGCCTTGGAGTTGTGATCGCCCTGCCCACACCAAAGCCTGGTTTCTGCACCATGCCTCCGCGGGGAGGGCCTCTCATCCCACCACTTAGCCCACCATGGGGGCTTCCTGGTCCCCGAAGACGGTTATCTCTAAGGTCGCCTTCCCTGGCAGCGCTAGACTTCTCCACGTTCAGACAGACATGATGGGCCTGTTGTTAAGGACTTTCTGAACAGGTTTAGAATCATCAAACACAACAAAACCAAAGTTGGGTAACTTCCCGCCACTGTTAATACGTAGCTCCACCATGTTCCTGTAATTTTGGAAAAAATCCCTTAGTTCCGTCTTGTCAACCTCATGTGGCAGGTTCCTGATGAAGAGCTGGTGACTGTCAGGGTGCCTCACCATCCTTCGAGGTTCCATATCTCCTGCTTCCCCAGCCTCGCGGATTGGCCGGGGTCCCCTCTGAGGAGGGATATTGATTCGTTGCTTTTGAACTCTCTGATCTCTCTGAGGTCTTTGTGGTAGATTCTGTGATTCCGGCTTAGATTCTGGACGGGGCTGTGAAGGCAGCACTTTAACCACATGAGGTGGTGTCCGTGTCACTGGAACAGCCCCGCTGGGAGGAAGGTTCTTCCTAGTCACAGATGCCCAGGAAAAACGTCCTCAGGTCTTCGTGCGCTGGGCAACAACCACTGGGGCAGGGGAAGTGCTCTTTTGCACATCCTCGTGAGCAGCTTCCTCCAATGGTGGCTCAGGCTTGTCCTCTTGGATGTCAGGCACATGTTCGGGTTCTGCCTCTGGCTCGGGTTCTGGCTCTGGCTCCAAAACAGGCTCCTCTAAATGTTCATCCAAGTCATTGCTGACAGCCTGATCATAGAAAGTTCCAGAATCATCAGGCACCACCTCAGGTGTCCGCTGTCTTTCTTCAGGTTCTTCTACTTCTTCCTCAGATTCCTCCTGAGGTTCAGTGACAAAGCCACCAAAGACCTCATCTTGGTATCTGAAGATGTCACTGTGAACATAGAATTTGTTGGCAAAGGAACCCTCAGGAGCAAGAACAAAGGTCTACATAAACTAGAGCCTGGTTATTATTATTGGAGCCCCATCACTTGGACCACCACCCCGTCATTCAGAGCGGAGTGAGCCTCCACGTGGCGGATCTTGGTGTGGCAGTTGGTGTAGTTTTGTGACATCACTTTCCTGTGGATTTCCTTCTGCCCCTAGCCTGCATCTGCTGGCTTCCTGTTGGAGTCCAAGCCCCCATGGGCACAGGAAGAGTTCTTCCCATAAAATCTGTGTAGCTTGTCCGGGGCTTGGTTCAGCAAGGTGTCGTACTGTCGCACAAACTCCTGCCCGACCAGCAGGGGACTAGGCTTCTCCATAAACATCACTTTGGTCGATTCAACCTGCACTGCTGAGTTGGAGGACCGGGCTGCTGCGTGGGAGTAGGTGGCCACGTCCCTCCCGCGATCGCCATGTCTGACTTTTACATGGGTCTGCAGATTCAGATTCAGCATCTCAAGCTTGCAGAGCCAGCATTTGACTCCTGGCATCATCTTCCTAGCCCCTTTGAAATTCTTTCATTTTTTTTTAAAAAAAATATTTATTTTACATATATGAGTGACCTGTCTTTAGGCACACCAGAAGAGGGACTCAGATCTCATTACAGATGGTTGTGAGCCACCATGTGGTTGTTGGGCATTGAACTCAGGCAGGACCTCTGGAAGAGCAGCCAGGGCTCTTAACCACTGAGTCATCTCTCCAACCCTCCTCTTTGAAATTCTTATTCCTGGGGTGGTTTTGCTCCATTTCCCTTTTCCTTTTCATGGACTGGGGCTGTTACCCAGTACTGAATACAGAGTTACCAACTTCCTTAACCTCTGATTTTCTTTTGTTGAATGTGGACACCAATAGTATTTACTTTATAAGATTTGGGGGTGAGAATTCAGTGAGGAGATGCCAAGAAGGGGTAGAGAACGTAAGGTGCATGGCTGTATTGTAAGTGCTCAATGACTGTGACCTATGCATAATAAAACATGTCATTATCACACCCATAGTCTTCTCTGAAGCACTTTCAAGTTCCCAGAGTCCTTGGGCTTGCTAGCGTGCATCAAAGTCCAGACTGTATTGATTTTGTGAAGTCCTTTCTGGGTCTTAGATCCTTGCTAATCTTAACACCTAATGTGGCAGGAGGACACGCTAATGATTCCTTGTTAATCTTGAGCCCTCAGAAATGGAACTGTCATCACAGCCAGCGCTTTCCAATTTTCTGTCACACCTATTGCGTAAACAGCAACTTTGAACTCAGAGAGATGGTATTTCATCAGGCAAGACCACACCATTCCAAGAGGCAAATTTCCCATATGTTCTCACTCTCTGACCTTTTAGGGAAATTACTGCTGTTTGCTTTCTTCTTCATTAAATGGCAGAAAAATTCTTCGACAAAAGCAATTAATGAAAAGCTAACTATATTAAAGCCGTATTTTCTGTCTTTATTACAGTCAAAATGGCAGTGCTAATGAAGCCTTGAAAGTGTGATTAGGGGTTTCCATGGCAACCAGCTGGGTGATGAGGAAGGAGGCCAAGTTCTGGGTTATAGGTGATTTTCTTTAAACTTTTGGCTTGCTCTACCACCGAGCTATATAGCCTCAGCTCATATGTGCTTCACCCCTGACCCCCAGAACCCCAGAGATTCCGTGTGTTCTGGAATGTGGACCTCTGAACAGAGGTAGCAACCGAACGTTACCGTGGTTATCAGAACAGCTGTGAAGATTCATGAGAGCCTTGCAGGACAGATCCTGATGGTGTTTCCTCACAGAGAAAGGGCATGAGGAGCTATGAGCTCTCAGCCACTCGCTCCTGCATTCCGCTCCCAGCTGTATGTAATTCTGCCCCAGCTACACAGTCTCCTGTGGTGTTACAGTACGTGAGTATGTGTGGTGAACCTAAGTGGGAACTCAATCTATGTTGCTTTTGGAGATTTTGTTAACCCATGCTGGTGTGAGACTCCTCAGTGACGTCACTGGGGTTACCCATGCTCCAGTAAATGACACCAATAAGCTCATTGGTTCACTAAGTCAGATTTGGATGGGATTAGTACTTTGATCTGTCGTTGATGCTGGAGTGAGCGGACATTTGTTTATGTCTCTCCAGGAGAAGTTCATGTAGCACTGGGTTTGAAGTTCAGTATGTTTGGAAATTTCTTTACCATAACTCTCAGCCCTGCCCACATATAGGGCTCTTATGAACTCTCTCTACCCAAGCTAGGGCTGTCACAGGTCGAAGTGCCTGCCTCCGTGAGCTCCCCGTCCACAGAATGCTTATTTCCACAGTATATTTAATCATGTCATTTTGCCTTAAATTTTCTCCATTCTAAAGGCCAGGATGCAAGCTCAGAAAGGAGAACTCCTTCATGGAGTCAGGGTTTTTGTTTGTTTGTTTGTTTGCTTGCTTGCTTATTTTGTTTTGTCTTTTGAGACAGGGTTTCTCTGTATAGCCCTGACTGTCCTGGAACTCACTCTATAGACCAGGCTGGCTTCAAACTCAGAGAGAGCCTCTGCCTCCCAAGTGCTGGGATTAAAGGCATGCACCCATTGCCATTGTTCTTGAGTTCTCAGTAGTCCTCATTGTCCGCTATGATCAGTGAGTCTGGTTTTATCCCAGGCTTTTTCAGATCCAGGCCAACTGGCCTTGGTGAGTTCCCAATAGAACATCCCCATTGTCTCAGTGTGTAGGTGCACCCCTCGCGGTCCTGAGTTCCTTGCTTGTGCTCTCTCTCCTTCCGCTCCTGATTTGGACCTGAGATTTCTGTTGGTGCTCCAATGTGGGTCTCTGTCTCTGTCTCCTTTCATCCCCTGATGAAGGTTAATATTTCGGAGGATGCCTATATGTTTTTCTTTGGGTTCTCCTTATTTAGCTTCTCTAGGATCACTAATTATAGGCTCAATGTCCTTTGTTTATGGCTAGAAACCAAATATGAGTGAGTACATCCCATGTTCCTCTTTTTGGGTCTGGCTTACCTCACTCAGAATAGTGTTTTCTATTTCCATCCATTTGTATGCAAAATTCAAGAAGTCCTTGTTTTTTACTGCTGAGTAGTACTCTAATATGTATATATTCCATACTTTCTTCATCCATTCTTCCAGAATGGAGGTGGGTGGTCCTTGGACTTCCCACAGGGCAGGGAAACTTGATTGCTCTTTGGGCTGACGAGGGAGGGGGACTTGATTGGGGGAGGGGGAGGGAAATGGGAGGCGGTGGCGGGGAAGAGTCAGAAATCTTTAATAAATAAATAAAAATTAAAAAAAAATAAAGGCATGCACCACCACCTCCTGGCTATCGTGGAGTCAGTTGTGAGATTAGGCTCTGTGCCATTCACCCCCACAACCATTGTCATTCCTTCAGGCCATGGTGTATGTATTTATTCTGAGAGGGTTGGGTAGTTCTAGAAAATGAAACTTTACAAAGGTGTCCTTGTTGGTGGTTATGATAGAGGACAAAGCACAGTTTTATCTCTTTCTATGAAATGCCCAGTTGACAAGACGGGGGACTGAAGCTTTGTGCAAAAAAAAAAAAAAAGGTGTGTGTTGTAGTTCTTCTGTGATTCCTGACACCCACAAAGCTTTTCACTGATGGTGGTATTTAAATACATTCTTTTATCTCAGCTAGTATCACAACCCTTTTATAGATTCCTTCAATGATATTGTTTTTAGTCTCTGTTATAAATTCCCCCCTTTTAGCTTTTTTCCCTTTGAGAAGTTTCTTCTATTTTATTTGCAATTCTTACATTATTGTAAGCATCTCTCTAGTGACACAGTGGGATGGATGGAGTTTGTATCAGTTTGCCTTCTTTCACAAAGAACCTCCAATTTTTGCTTGGGATGAAAGGGCTGTTTGATGCCTGAAGTTCGATGGACTGAAAAAGTAACCTGAATAGTTTCGTAATTATTTCTCAACTTAAAATGAGAGAGAGAGAGAGAGAGAGAGAGAGAGAGAGAGAGAGAGAGAGAGAGAGAGAGAGAGAGAGAGAGAGGGGGCATATGCATGAAAGTGCATGCATGCATGCCCACTGCCCATGTAGCCCTCAGCGCATAGATGGCCATCAGAGGACAGTTTACAGAGGGGTTCTCGCCCTCTACCTTGTGGAATCAGGATCTCTGTTTTGTTTTCTGTTGTATTGCACTGCACTTCAAACACCAGGCTAGGTGCTCTAAAAGCTTGATTTTTTTTCTCTCTCTCTGCCACCCATCTTGCCATAGGAGTGCTGGGGTTCCAGATGGGTTCCATCACATTTGGCTTTTTATATGGGTTCTGCGGATTAAACTCAGGTCATTAGGCTTGCATGGCTACTGCTTTTACCCCTGACCCAACTTCACAGCCCCATTCCCCATTTTTCAAGTCGTCTGTCTCTTTGCTTTCCAGTAAGCTTTTCTTCCCTCCCTCTTTCCCCTCCCTCCCTCCCTCCTTCCTTCTTTCTTCCTTTCCTTTTGGGAGCTGTGAAACCCCAGATCCTGAATTTCTGGTAAACAACTTGTAATGCTTGCAGCTGCTCTGAGCAGGAGACCCTCAGGAGTTCCTGATGGCAGGAGAGTGGTTTCTGGTAGGTTTGGCTGGGGTGTGGCTGTCAGTTAAGGATCCCTATATAAGCTGCCCCTGGACACAATAAAGGGGGCATTCTGGCATCAAGGATGACCTGTGTCTCTGACCGTGTGTCTTTGTGTGTTTCAATCTCCAGCCCCTTGCCTGGTTCATGAACTGTATGATAGCGCATAGAGCGCAGATGGGTGTGGTGCGCCACACTTTCCTTCTCTCTCTCCTCCCCCCACCCCCTGTTAGTGTGTGTGCATATGTGCATTAGAGGCCAGAAGCCAACTTCACATGTCCTTTCGGATGCCGCTCATCTTATTTTGACACAGAGTCTTTCCCTGGCCTAGAGGTCACCAAGTAGGCTAGGCTGCCTGATCAGCAGTTACCCATGAACTGACTGTCTTTGCCTCCCCACAACTGGGATTTCAAAGGTATGCTACTACATCTGGCTTTTTTCATGGGTGCCGGTGATTGAAATCATGTCCGCAGGCTTGCAAGGCAAGCACTTCACTGACTAAGCCGTATTCCTAGGTCCTAAGTATTTCCTTCTCTAAACAATTTCTTGGCTTTCCTGCTTCCTTTCTAAATTCAAAAATATTTATTTATTTTTAATTTATGTGTTTCTCTCTGTGTGTGTATGGCCTATGTGTGTGTGAGTGGAGGTCAAAAGGGGACAAAGGATCTACTAGAGCTGGGTTTCCAGTCGGTTGGGAACCCAATTCAGCTCATGTGGAAGATCAGAAAGTGCTCTTGAGCCACCTTTCCAGTCCCTTTCTCCTTTTTTTTTTGTTTTTAGAGTGAGAAAATGTGTATTTCAAATTAGCCAGCTGCCTGTTTAGATGATCAACATTCTGAGCATCATAATCAGAAGGCAGCCAGAGAAGAGTTGTCTTCTTCTGCCCGTCAGGCCTTATCAGTGCATTACTGACTTTGTCCACATCAGTGTCCTGGAGCTTTTTCACAGCCTGTGTGATCTGGTGCTTGTTGGCCTTGACATCCAAAGTGAACACAAAAGGATTTTTGTTTTGTTTTGTTTTCTGTCTTCTTCCTGGCCGACTCGGTGGTCAGGGGGAATGGGATGATGACATAGTGGTCAAGCTTGTTTCTCCTTGGGCATGCTCTTTCGAGGGGCTGCCTCTGGAGCCCACAGGGTCTTGGACCTCTGGAAGGTAGGTGATGTGTGGAACTTTCATTTTTTTGAGACTGTGGGTGCCTTTCAGCACTGCCTTCTTGGCTTTCAAGGCCTTCACTTTGCCTTTGGCTTTGGGAGTGGTAGGAGCTTCTTTCTTCACTTGTGGTGCCGTCTTGGTGGAAAGCCCTACTTTCTTTTCATTCTCAGTTAATTCTACCAGAATTGATGAACTTCAAGATCCACCTACATCCTTGCTGGCTTCTCTGCTTCTTATCCGAAGCGTGCTGTACCTAGCAACACCAGTACTTTCTTCAACTGTTATCTAGATAAGCTCACTCCCATTCTACAAAGCTCTGAGTAACTCTAGTGACTGCTCGAATAACATTGAAATTGCTAATAATATACTCTAAGATCATTAACCTATAAGTTTCTCTGTTTGGTGGCCTCCCACCTGTCCCAGTTCACTCGGACATCCTTGTCCAGATGCACAAAGTCATTTATATTCATAGTACACATTACTATCTAGAGCTAGCTTGAGGATTTTTTGAGTACCCCACCTCTCCCGTTCAGAGTACCCACCCCCGTCTTCATTTAACCAGGAAAGTAATTAGTTTCAATTTGTTCAACCCATCATTTCTCAAATCTTCTTACTGTGAACCACTTGCTCTCAGACAGCTGTCAAAGCAATACCAGCTAGCTTCTGTCTTTGTTCCAGCCTTAACCCTCTTCCTTTCTGCTCTGTGCCTTGTGGGGGAGGCGTGTGTGCATGGAACACATCACCGAGTTGCCCTGGAACACATCACCGGGTTGCCCTGGACTTATCTGTCCATTTGACTAAGCTGTATCACCCAGTTAAAGAAATAGTCCACTTGTCACTTTTCTTCCCCATGGATGAATACAACCTCTCTTCCTTCTCCCTTTCCTGTATAGAATAATGAATGATTTCGTATCTTGTGTGAATATTACAGCAATAGACAAATGTTTAAGTGTTTCTGTAGAGTTCTGACTTAGATTCTTTATCAAAAAGAATCTAGTATATTGTAGTTTAATTGGATCTCATGGAGGTTCTAACCTTAGATTTTTTTTTGAGAAATCTCCACAATGTTTTCCACAATGGCTGCATCATTTTACATTCCCACCAGCAGTGAGGAAGTGCTCCTCTTTCCCTACAACTTCTGCAGCATTTATTGTAATTTGTTTTCTCAATGATAGCCACTCTGACAGGGGCAAGAGGGAATCTTAAAGCAGCCTCGATTTGTATTTCCCTAATGGCTAATAACGTTGAATGTTTTTCAAGTATTTCTTCTTTCAAGAAATGTCAATTTCATTCATTGTACTATGATATCACAAATACATATTTATATTTATTTAATTTTAAAAATGAATCCATTCCTTGATAATTTCACATGTGTATATAATGTATTCTGGTCACACTCATCCCTCTCCCCTCTCTCCTCATACCTACACCATCCCCAGGTATATTTTAAGACTTATTTTTTATTTTTCTGTGTGTCTGTGTGAATTCATGGACACATGTATGTGCTGATACATGCACTTGTGTGCACACATGATGACAAAAAGATGGTGTTGGGTAGCCTTTTCTATCACTGTTAAACTAGTGCTTTTGAGGCCTGAGGCTCATGTTTTCCCTACTAAGGTGGAGGTTAGCAAACCCCCTCCTCCTCCTCCTCCTCCTCCTCCTCCTCCTCCTCCTCCTCCTCCTCCTCCTCCTCCTCCTCCTCCACCTCCTCCTTTTTTACCTACCTTGGAGCTGGAGTCAGGCATGTGTTACTTGTTATGGGGATGCGGCAACACTCTTAATGGCAAATCATCTCTCTAGTCCTCCCCATCTTAAATGAAGCAGGTTACCCTCTGTAATATAAGAGAGCTATACTTTATCATTTATAGGCCTTAACATAAAAGTGAGGTTTCTTGAAGAAATTCTAGCTTAAGATGCAGTCAAAAAAAAAAAAAAAAAGAAAAAGAAAAAAACAAAGAAAAGAAAAAATGCAGAATCAACTGCTTCCCATGTTCCCAGGCAGTTGGACAATCCACATTCCAAATATTGTGACTTATTTGGTTTATCTGATTGTTGCCCCGCCATCGTTCTTATAGTGGTTAGTTTTTATTGTCAAACTTGATACAAACCAGAGTCACCTGCAAAGAGGGAACTTCACTTGAATAGAGTTGCCTTCATCAGATTGCCCTGTGGGCTTGTATGTGGGGAGTTATCTTAATTGACGACTGATGTGGGAAGGCCCAGCCCACTGTAGATAGCATCATCCATCCCTCATCAGGTAGGCCTGGACTTTAGAGGAAGGAAAACGGAGCAAGCCAGTAAGCAGCATTTCTCCCACGGTTTCTACTTCAAGCTTCTGCCTTGAGTTCATGCCTTGATTTCTCTTGATAATGGACCGTAACCTGTAAGAAGAAATAAACCCTCTCCCTCTTCAAGTGTCTTTCTCTCATGGTATTTATTGAAGGAATAGAAAAGCAAACAAGGACAGTACTATTAACATTTTGGTGGGCTGTTTGTCCTGGGGCTGGTCTTTGTACCATAGGATGTTCAGAATCATCCTTGTCCTCTGTCTACTAGATGACAATGACACTCATTTCTCACCAGTTGTGACAAGCAAATATACCCCCAGAAATTTTGTTTCTTGCCAAATGGTTCTGAGTTGGAAAACTGATCTGATGATAATCTCTGATTGAACTTTATGCTGTCTTTGGCCCATATCATTTAGTAGTCACTAACAATGATCCATGTGGTAGTGATACACTATGCCTTTTCTACTCATAGTCATTTTTGGTGGGTTAATTTTTATACCTTGAAATATTTTTCTTTATTATTACTATTGTATGTGCATGTGTGTTTGTTTGTATGACACATGTGAATGCCATCCTGTGTGTGCCATGGTACCAGGTGGGGGTGAAAGGGCAACTTTGAGGCTTCAGGTTCTGGGGACTGAGCTCAGGTTGTCAGGCTTTCAAGGGAAGCGCCTTCACCTTGCTCAGGTTGTCAGGCTTTCAAGGGAAGCGCCTTCACCTTGCCAGCCATTTCCACCTTTTGATATCAAAACTGGTAACTGTGATGAGTGTGATTGCTGAAGCACTGCTGGTGGGGTCTTGGATACCTTCTCTTTAGCATTAATTCCTGATGTACACTTGTCAGTCAAAAGACATGAACATTTCAGGAGCTCTTGAAATATTCTGAAATAATAACTTCAGAATTGTTGTATAAATATGCATAGCTTACTGCATATAAGTACTGGGGATTGACCTTAGAGACAGTCTCCTGGCTGTATGTTCAAATTTTTAAAAGACAACATTCTGAAATTTTACCTTGCACTTTTTGATCCTTAGTAAAGTTTCCCCATGTGCTGCTGGGAAAATTCGGGTTTCTTTTTGTTTGTTTGCTCTTATCTAAATCATAGACAACTGGATTCTCTTAATCTTTATATTAAGAGGTGTGGCCTTGTTAGAGGAGGTGTGCCACTGGGTGTGGACTTTGAGGTTTCATAACTCCATGGCAATTCCATGCTCTCTCTCTCTCTCTCTCTCTCTCTCTCTCTCTCTCTCTCTCTCTCTCTCTCTCTCTCTCCTTTCTCTCTGCCTCATGGTTGTATCTCAGGATGTGAGGTTTCAGCAATTGCTGCAGTATGGTCTTGTCATGATGGTAATGGACTCTAGCCCTCTGAAACTATAAGCCCCAAATGAGTACTTTCTTCCATAAACTTCCTTGGCCGTGGTGTTGTAGTACAGTAATAGAAAAACAGCTAAGACACTGGCTTTCCCAACTTCTAGAAATAGATTCAGTTTCCTGGGTTTGTTAGAAAAAGAAAAGTTTTGAAATGAAAATGAAACTTCTCCACTAAAGAGGCATGGTGGAGAGAGAGAGAGAGAAAAAGGAAAAAGACTTGCTGGCATGTGGAGGAAGTGGGCATGCTGGTATGTACCTGTGATCCAAGCACTCCGAAGGCAGAGACAAAAAGATTGCCATGAATTCAAGGCCAGTCCATGTTTCAGCGTGAGTCTCAGGTCAGTATGGGTTGCAGAATGAGATGACCCTCTCTCAAAACAAACATACAGTCAAACCAACAAACCAAACAAAATGAAAATGACTCCCTAAACAACAACAACAACAACAAAATACCAGGTTTTCTAATCTTTGAATTTCTAACCTTAAAGCTATACTTTATTTGATTTTCTTTATTGTTTTGTGACATGGTCTCACTATTTAGCCCTGCCTGACCTAAAACTCATGGAGAGTCCCTTGTCTCTGCCTCAGAATTGCTGGGATTAAAAGTGTGCACCAGCACAGCTGGCCAGAAGCTGTACTTTATGTAGCTAAGTTTGCTGAGGTTTCTAATTAATATTCCAAAATGTGTTGATTTCACTGCTGTATTCTCTTTGGGATATGAAGAGCTGAAATTCAGTTCCAACTCTTATTCAACTACTTCTGTGATCTTGAACAAATTATTTCTTTGAACACAACCGTACCCAGTTTGTACAGTAAAATGGCCAGAGGAGATGATAGCTCAAGATCATTAGGATCCAAAAAAATCTGTGGTCCTATAATGGGAAGAAAATAACTAAGATAGCAGTAATTGCCTAAGACTCTACCATTTTGCTTTGGGTTGTAGAGAGAGGAGGGATGCAATGCTAAAAGTAGGGAACAGGAACTAATAACAGAGTACAGTATTTTTATTTCAATCAATGGTTTCTTTTACCCTTTATTACTCTGCAGCTCCTCTGAAGTGTCAGATATTATCGGGGCAATAGTAGGGTGTGATCATTTGCAATGAACTACTGTTAAGACAGGAGAAACCACAAAGTCAACATTTGTACTTATAGACTATGCTTCTCTGTATATGTGCCTATGGGGGGGCCTCCTCCTTCAAATCACCACAATACCACTGTGCATATTTGTCTATTGCATCCATTGGAATGAAAATTCCATGATAGCATAGACATTTTGTGCCTTGTCTATCATGGGACCCTCAGTGCCTAAGACAAGCACCAAGAACATATACAGTATGTTCTTGAGAAGTACACAAAGGACAGTAGGATGAATGAGTGAGCGGAGGATCTCCTGAAGATCATGCAAGTACAACTGATGTATACAATGTATTCAAAGAGCCGCAAGAGTTCATTCATGTCTGCCCCTGGAGCTTGAACCTGAATCCTGTTCTCCAGGTCTGGCCTCTGCAAAGAATCCCACTGTGTGTAGCGGAAGTGAAGTTAGCAGAATGAAGTCAATCATATTTGAGAATGGTTGTAGAGAATTAAAATAGAGATAGAATAAATAGAGAACTAAACAAAGAAACAAGCAAAAAACAAACCCAACATACAAACCCAAAATACCTAGGGACAAAAATGAGCTAACTTGTGTAAATGCACTTTAAAGGAGATTTTTGGATGACATTGTTTTTCTTTGGTATCATTGAAAGGTTTTGTGAAGGTGGTTTTGGAAATATGCTTTATTAATATGATTATCATGCACATGAACAGAAATTCACAAAATGGGAACTTTTGAATTTTGCTACCACTGCCCGTGTAGGGAAATATGTTTTCATAAATATGTAGACAATAAAGGTGACGAAGTTAGAGATTTAGGTATAACGGAATGATGCTTGCTTGGGATTACAGAGGAGAGTAAACCATTGAGCTTCATTTTGGGATGCCTCACTTGGAAAATCAGGGTGGGAACTGGCAAACATGGGGAAGGAATAGCAAGAACTGCAAGACATTTTCAGAATACAAGTAAAAATTTTTAAAGCTATCATTGTAGCAGCAAGAACTTTCAAAATGATGTTGGAAAAACTCCACTTGGAACATGCAACTGCAAACCTGTTGACAAGCAATTCAAAAGAACACCGAATTTTAATACTATATAATTAGGTCTGCGATGTGTTCCCGAAATTCAGAAAAACTGAAGTGTCAGCCCAGAAGGTTGTCCATTGTTTTTTGATGGGCAGTCACGGTATGAATCAGGTGACTTAAGTACTCAAAAGTACTAAGAGAAAGATGGATCAATTTGAATCATATATTCTTTTCAGAGTCAAACTTCTTCAGTCTCTCTACATAATCTGCATGGTTCATTATGCTATCACTTAAGGCAGAATGAGCATGTTCTCCAGAAAATGAAGCCAATTGGATGCAATTAACAGGCACTCACAATGTACCTTTGGCAGTGAGCTTATACATAGAGATTTACTCTTCAGAAAGTTTTCACCGAGCTTGTTGTGAGGTTCCATTGACCACAGAGATAATATGTGATTTGTGATGGAGTCTGTAAGGCTGTTTCTTTACCACAATAGATTCCTTTCCTTCCGGTCACACAACTGAACCACACCACCTTCCTTTGTGGTTAGTTAGATGTAACTGAGGGATGGCTAGTAGGATGTAGGTGGAAGCAGTGTAGGTTATTGTAACTACTCATATGATCCTCTATGGTGATTTGAGTCCCTGGGCTGTTATGTGGAGCAGAGATGCAACGACTTCCCCAACCTCTCAACTTACTGGACATTGTTTTAGAGAGCAATCAACTTTGATTGCTTATACCATTGAAATTTCAGGGCAACTATGATGATCCTAATTAATGTTCAAGATGGAGGATGGAAACACTCGAGAACAGAAGCAACGGAAACACATTAGTGATCATTACAATTGTAAAAATAGAAAAGCCCAAGTATGAAGGCATGCCTGGCTTCTCCCACTGTAGTGATCTGGACCAATCCAGTTATAAGATATTATAGGGTAGCTGCTCACATGCTGGAAAAGATCTGAGGTGGAGTTTCCATGACAACAAATATAAATACTAATCAATCCATTTGGCAAAATATTCATCTCAAAGCCCTTAAAAATTTAAGCACACTTCCCTACCTGTGTTTCAATGTCAAAAAGGCTTTATTGCTGTTTTACTTATTGAGCAAAGAGAAGGGAAAGAAGAAAAAGAAAGAAGAAATGTCTTGGGATAGCTATTGGCTTTCCCTACCTGGATTTGTTTTTGGATGCAGGGAGTGTTCCAAAGACCCAAGGTGAGTAGGTCACCTTGGGTGTGACCTCTTGGAAAACACCACAGCTGTAGGATCTACAAGCCACCTAAGGGCACATAGCCTTAGCAACCCTCATGGGTTAAGTTCTTGGGTACATGGAAGTCAGACACCTTTTCTTGGGCATCATTAAGATGGAGCATAATGGGAAGGGCTGAGACATGTAATTAATCTGACAACAACATCAAAACCTGTTCCCTGAAGCTACCAGACCAAAAAAAAAAAAAAAAAAAGAAGGGAGGGAAAAAGAAAAGACCTTTGTGCCGAGTGAAAATTGAGCATCTGTTCTGCCTCTCTTATGATGGCACCAAAGCATCTGCTCTTTTAATACAATTATATTAGCCCTGTGGAAATGTAAATCGCATGATTACAATTAGGTTAACCATGTAACTTGTGGCCCAAACCGGGATACTTTCAAAGTGAAAGGGGGAGGTTCTAAAATAAATGTGATATGTATTTATTGACTAGCAGTGGCATTTTGTTATATCAACAGATCTGTGAATAGTTTGAGTAGAAATAAAAGCATTCAAAAATTAAATTAAGGTATATGTGTATGTATATGTTCACACACACCTGGAAGCAGAGAGAAACATTCATTTTTATTTTTTTTTAGTTGTCTGTATGTGTGTGTCCATGTGGGGGTTTGTTCACTTGAGTGAAGTTGCCCAGAAGAGTATGTTGTATCCCCTGGAGCTGGAGTTATAGACAATGTGGGTGCTGGGAAGCAAATTCAGGTCCTTTGGAAAAGCAGTATGTATTCTTAACTGCTGAGCCATCTCTCCAGACCTAATCTGATTTTTTGTATTGATAAGTATGACATTAAAAACAACAGAAGCAGAGCAATTACTTTTGTAAACCTTTGCATATCACAGGGGTATAGGATGGTTGGTTTTAATCGTCAACTTGATGAAATCTAGAATCACCTGGAAAGAGAGTCTCAATGAGGGGTTGCCTAGGCCAGGTTTGCCTGTGGGTGTGTGTAACACCCAATTTAGTGTTACCGCCTCGGTACAGTTTGTGAGCCACTGTACCGTACGCGAGTCGGGCAAGGGCCTGGAGATTGAAAGAACACACAAAGAGACCTGGGTCATTCGTAAGGAGAGCAGCTGAATACCATTTATTCAACCTTGGGGAAATCCATATATATATACACACACACACAAGGATTTCTCTCCAGGCAGGTGGGAAATTACCATACCAACGATGGAGTCAATGCCCTACAGCTAATCACCAGGCGGGGCAGGGGGATCACAGGAACAAACAGAATGCTTTAGTTAGCTGACTAGAAACTGTCCTCAAGATGAACCCCAGGAACAAGGGTAGACCCGGGCCCTACAGGTGTGTCTGTGGGCAATCCTCTTAATTATGTTAATTGATGTAGGAAGACACAGCCTACTGTGGGCATCATTATTCCTTGTGCTTGAGTCCTGGCCTATATGAGGATGGAGGAAGAGAGCTAAACACTAGAAGCATGCGTGCACTGTTTCTCTCTGCTTTTGATGGCAGATGTGGTATGACTAGCTGTTTCAAGTTACTCCTGCTTTTTCTGCTATGGTGGGCTGCAACCTGGAACTGGGTGCTAAAATAAACTCCTTTCCACTTAAGTTGTATTAGTCAGGATATTTTATCATAGCAACAGATATGAAACCATGCAGGATACCTCTTGGTTCTCATCTTTTGGTAGGGAAGAGCACAGTTTGAGGGGAAGAAAAGTAAAAAACCTACAGAGAGATTGGTGTGGGCTACCCTGAAGTGGGGAGCTGTTTGGTGTGTTCTGTGGTGTGGATTCTAACAAAGATTTTATGAAGATTTAAGAGGTAGATGGCATATTGGTGGAGTATGTGATCCTTTTCCCCTGGCAAATCATGGTAGACCAGTCTCTCTTTACGGTTATTTCTTCCCATGACCTTCTAGAAAAGCCCACAAAGGTATGTTGTGTGTGTATATACCACAATACAAGTAATATTATAACAAAGTCAGAGTCTTTTGAGGATCTAGAATTTTCAGAAGTGCCCTGTAGAAATTGGGAAAGGACCCTGGCATCTTAGGTCCTGATGCAGTGGGAAAAACCCACCCGCAGCTTCAAGGATTTTTTTAAAATTTATTTATTTATTAAAGATTTCTGTCTCTTCCCTGCCACCGCCTCCTATTTCCCTCCCCCTCCTCCAATTAAGTCCCCCTCCCTTGTCAGCCTAAAGAGCAATCAGGGTTCCCTGCCCTGTGGGAAGGCCAAGGACCACCCACCTCCATCCAGGTCTAGTAAGGTGAGCACCCAAACTGCCTAGGCTCCCACAAAGCCAGTACGTGCAGTAGGATCAAAAACCCATTGCCATTGATCTTGAGTTCTCAGTAGTCCTTATTGTCCGGTATGTTCAGTGAGTCCGGTTTTATCCCAGGCTTTTTCAGACCCAGGCCAGCTGGCCTTGGTGAGTTCCCAATAGAACATACCCATTCTCTCAGTGTGTGGGTGCACCCCTTGCGGTCCTGTGTTCCTTGCTCGTGCTCTCTCTCCTTCTGCTCCTGATTTGGACCTTGAGATTTCTGTCCAGTGCTCCAATGTGGGTCTCTGTCTCTGTCTCCTTTCATCGCCTGATGAAGGTTAATATTCAGGAGGATGCCTATATGTATGCTCTACTATGTTCATAGCAGCATTGTTTGTAATAGCCAGAACCTGGAAACAACCTAGATGCCCTTCAATTGAAGAATGGATGAAGAAAGTATGGAATATATACATATTAGAGTACCACTCAGCAGTAAAAAACAAGGACTTCTTGAATTTTGCATACAAATGGACGGAAATAGAAAACACTATCCGGAGTGAGGTAAGCCAGACCCAAAAAGAGGAACATGGGATGTACTCACTCATATTTGGTTTCTAGCCATAAACAAAGGACATTGAGCCTATAATTAGTGATCCTAGAGAAGCTAAATAAGGAGAACCCAAAGAAAAACATATAAGCTTCAAGGATGTTTAACCACAAAGGGACATTGTGACCTTCAGGAGACACAGCTACGAGGATACAGCAACAGTTTCCCCCTTGTTTATTTCACATCCAACTCCTTGCCTACTTGTCATCACACATGGCTTTTTAAGCTGAATTTCTCTGTGAGACTATGTCACTTGTATTTATCTGAAGGATGCATTTTTCAAATGGCTCTATGAAGTTAGTTTTTGGAAAAATGAGCTTTTCTTTAAAGTTGCATTTCTGGACTTGCTAACTTGGGGTTTTTAGCCCGTCAATTAACTCCTCATCACTAGCGTGTATATGGAGGTCCGTGGACAACTTATAGGAGTTGGGCTCTCTTTCCACAACATGAGTTTCAGGGCTTAAACTCAGGTTGTTAAGGCTTGGCAGGAAGGAATAGACGTGTCACTTGGGAGTGGGCTTTGAGGTTTCAAAAGCCCACGGCAGTCCCAGTGTCTTTTTCTGTCTGTTGCCTGCAAATCAGGATGTAAGGCTCTCAGCTACTTGCTGCACCGGTGCCATGCCTGCCTGCTTCTCGCTGTGATGATCATGGACTAATCCTTTCAAACTAAGCAAGCCCCCAATTAATGCTTGCTTTTAGAAGAGTTGCATTGATCATGAAGTCTCTTCACATCACTACAACAGTAACTAAGACATTAGGCAGGCACTCCATCACTAGCCATTAATATATCATCAACATTAATCTCAGTTGACATTGTTTATTTTGTTTAGTTTCTCTCTTGTGTGCGTATGGACTTAAAATGTTAATTTCTTTGTTTTTAGCATGTAAATTTATTTCATTTGTTGTGTATGAGTGGTTCCCTGCCTCTATGTACACATGTGCTTTCTGCCAGAAGAACGTGACTGGTCCTTAGAACTGGGATTACAGACAGTTGTTAGCTGCCATGTCTGTGCTGGGAATTAAAGTTGGGTCCTTTGCAAGTGCTCTTAATCACTCTCTCCAGAGCCATCTCCCTAGCCTCTGTCTGGACATTTATATTCATATTTAGTCCACTAAGCAACATTGATGGATTCTGCTAACTCTTCTTCATCATCAAAATAGGGACACATGCAATGAAAACAAACTGGAATCATTAATTGGTCACACAGAACAATCAGCCAACGTGTATCAGTAGCCCAAAATATCTAAAATCCGTGGCTTAAAAACAGTATTTTTCACAGCATGAAGAATCCAGAGGTGGGCAATCTAGGGTGAATGATTTCATAATGACACCAAGGCTGTAGGCGCCATTCCTTTCCGCAGCTACCTCAGTATACAGTTGCTGCTCAGGACACAGTGGACTGATTAGCTCTCTTCCGTTGCCATGCAAGCATCGCAAGGCAGAAAGGAAGGCAGCACAGAGGCCACGAGGGTAAGGGGATTCTACCTGAGGATGCCATGCGATCCCTATTTCAGCATCTCTGTAGAAGCTCTGCCAATCAGTTATAGCAGCTTTATTCGTCATAGCCAGAACCTGGAAACAACCTAGATGTCCCTCAACTGAAGAATGGATAAAGACATGTGGTACCTTTACTCAATGGAATATTACTCAGGTATTTAAAAAAAGCCATCATGAAATTTGCAGGCAAATGGATGGAACTAGAAAAAAAATCATCCCGAATGTGATAACTCAGACCCGGAAAGACAAATATGGTATGTGTTCATTTATAAGTGGATATCAGCTGGTAAGTAAAGGATAATCAAGCTACAATCTACCCAGAGAGGTTACATAAAGAGGAGGGCTTGGGGGCGGGAATGTGGATGCATGGATCTCCTGGGAAAGGGAAATAGAAAAGATTTTGTGTGTTACTGGGGGCAGATAGAGATGGGAGTGTTAGGGATTGTGTGTGTGTGTGTGAAGGAATGAGAGAGAGCATACAGGGAAGGACCACTGGAATTGGAGGGCATTTTGGGTTCAGTGTGAAAACCTAGTTCAGAGGAAACTTCCTGGAATGTATGAACATATCCTAGAGGACTGCTAGTAATGGAAGATATAGTAATGGAAGATATTGGTCTGAACTGGCCATCTCTTTGTAGCCAGGCAAGGCTTCCAGTGGCAGGAATGGGTTGCATTCAGTCAAGTTGTTGGCCGAGCTGGGTCCCATGGAGATCCCCAAACAACCCCGGCTGATGCTAGGACAGAGGGTCCTCCTCTGCAAACTGACAGTGGGACCCCATTGCCAAGGACAACATCCACAGTTTATTGAGCAGTTGAGCTGACACCATCATGGAGCCTTCACCCCTATATTCTAGTCTCTTTGGTGCAGGAAGATACTCTTCACGTTACGGAAAGAGAAACCCGGACACCAAACCCAGCCACAAAACCCTCCACCTACAATCTGTCCTGCCTGCAAGATGTGCTGGGGCAATGGTGACACAGAACTTCTGGGGGTGACCAACCAATGTCTTATTTAACTTGAAGCCTAGTCCTCGAGAGGGAGCCCATGCCCAGCACTGCCTAGATGTCTAGGAACCAGAAATGGGACAGTCCAGAGACCTAGGGTAGAACCAAAAACGAATGGAGAAAAATCAATGAAATGATTCCTAATGATATCCCGCTAAACTCAGATTAGTGCCTTGTCTAGTTCGTCATCAGAGAGGCTTCCTTTGCTAGTAGAACTAGAAGGTGCAGAGACCCACAGAGACATTATGTAGAGAGGGTGTCTATCTGGTCCCTCACCTCAGCTCTGGGACTCTCTTGGAAGAGGCAGTGGAGAGACTGGAGGAGTAAGAGGAAATGAAGGATACCAGACACACTGAGGCAACTAAGCAGAGCTCACACAGGCTCACAGAGACTGAAGCAGCCAACACCAGGCCTGCCATGTGTCGCCACATATCTGTTGTGGCTGTTAGCTTGGTGTCTTGGTGGGACTCCTAACAGCGGGAACAGTGTATCTCTCATTCTCTTGCCTGCTCTGGAGACTCTCCCTCTTGTTGGGTCGCCTTGCCCAACATCCATGTGAGGGCTGTCGCCTTGTTTTGTCTTTTGTCATGCTTGGTTGTTGTCTCTTGGAGGCCTGCTCTTTTCTGAAGGGAGAGATAGGGGGAGTGGATTGGGGGATTGGGAAGATAGGGGGAGCTGGGTGAAGAGGAGGGAGGGGAAGAGACAGTGGTCAGGATGTATTGTATAAGAGAAAAACCTATTTTCAATTGAAAAAAAAAAAGAAGCTGTAGCGAGCTGCATGGAATCTCACCTGATGGAGATGTGTAATCAACTCCTGAGATGCTTAAAGTCTGACTTATGCTATGATAACGCAATGATCATCAGCTGCTTGCATATGCATGGGCCTATAGGCAGTGCCCACCTAGCAATCCGGGATTGGCAGCCCATGCCTACTTAAGGGCTGGGAGAGGTTTGCCTGGGGAGAGAGGTTTGCAAAAAGAGAGAGAGGTCAAAGGGAGGAGAGAGAGAGGAAGGAGAGAGGAGGGAGAGAGGAGAGAGGGGAAGAGAGAGAAAGTGAATAAAGTCCTGGAATAAACTGCAGTGAGAAGAGCTCCGGTGGTCGTGTCATTCCTTGCTGGACGAGGTAGAGACGTGACAGTTGGTTTGCCCAGAGAGAGAGAGAGAGGAGAGAGAGAAAGAGAAGGAGAAGGAGATAGATTGCTGTAAATAAAGTCCTGAAAACTGCTGCAAGAAGAGCTCCGGGTGTTGCGTTGTTCCTTGCTGGTCGAGGGTAGATGCGACAAGAAGCCCTGATAATTAATGTCTTCTAGCTATGCTTCATTGGTCTAAGCTGGGTTATAAGGCCAATCCAGCCCATCTGTAGCAGAAGCTGAAGTGTACAGTTTGTACCTGGGTCTCTTGCCCTTTCCAACAAAAGCAAAGTTCTTTGCAGTAAGGAGAAGTGGGGAGGGTAGTGTTACATATTGAATTGCTAAAGATAGAATTCTGTTCACTGCCTTGAAGCATCTTTTGCTTCCAGAAGATGATGGTGAAGATGGAATCACAAAGTAGGTGTCTATTAAACTCTCCCTAGTCTATTCTGCCACATCTCTTGGTTTTCATTTTCCCTCCAGTTGCTGTGAAGTCTCACTGATATTCTCATTAAGGGACTGGTGGAATTTATAAGCACCTGGGGGGAACCCATCTCTCAAAATGTTTATTTGAATCTCCATTTAGCCAATTCAAGAGATTGCTCTGTGAACAAGCTGTCTTTTTAGAGGGGTATGGGGAGAGGCAAGCCATAACATTTTATTTTGGGGAATTTATATCAACCTGTCCCTGGATAGACTTTAACACCACAGGCAGGGAAATAAAAAAAAATATTTTCTCTTGTTCTCAGAGCATTTCAGCGACAATAATATCTTTGAGAACAGCTTTGGCTTGGCTTTCCTCAGCTCTTCTGTTTTGGTTAGCACAAAGCCTATTGTGGTAATTTGACCATCTCTCCCTGAAGAAAAAAACAAGAGAAAACACAGCAGGATATTTTCCTGTGCCCATGTGCTCCCTCAAAACCCAGTCAATATGATTCTCCCTTCTGTTTCCCTCTCCTAGCACTTGGTCTCTTTAGTCTTCTGACTCATGGTTTATTCCCTCTTCTCTTTTCTCCTTTCACGATACTCAAATTCTCTTAAAAGGTCAAAGATGGAGACCTTCATTTTTGTATCACATATAGCTCCTAGAACGGCACTGTCCAGTAGTAGATATGGGTGAGCTCATTCACTTTTCATGAGCTGCTTTGAAAAAGTAGCAAGAAATAGTCAAAGTTTAACTTACGGTATGTTCTATTTAGGCCAACATGTCCCAAGTAGAGCTTTTTCATTATAACATAATTATTAAGACATTTTGCATTCTTTTTTATAGTAAAATTTCAGAATTTGTGTGTGTGTTCTATTTAGTTCACATCTTGTCCTAGTTTGCCTTGTTAAGTTGATATAGCTTACAGTCAACTAAGAAGGGTCTCTCAATTAAGAAATTATTCAGATAAGATCGGTCTATGGGCATGTCTATGGGGGATTGTCTTGATAGTTAAATGATGCAGGAGCACCCAGCCCACTTTGCGTGGTATGATCCCTTAGGCAATGGTTCAGGAAGGTGAAATAAATCTAGTTAAAGATGACCCTGAGAGAAAGTCAGTAAACAGTGTTCCTTTGTGGTTTCTGTTTCAAGTTCCTGCCCTGACTTGCTTTAATGATGGGCTAGAATCTGGAAGTGTAAGCCAAGTAAACTCTTTCATCCCCAGGGTCCTTTTGGTCAGAGTGCTTTTATCATAGCAACAGAAAGGAAATGAGAATAAATCACATCTTGGAATATTTTTAAGAGCCTAATTAGCTACATAGGACTAGTGAGTACCATATTGAACAGCACAGGCTCAGACAGTGGGTTAGGCAATGAGTATGCATCATACACCAAAATTCTACTTGAACTGCAAAGAGCTGTTATAAGCTAGTGTTTTAGGAAATACCATAGATGTACATGCTATGATTCCAGGTTTGACTGTTTCCATAATAGTGTTTCCAGCTTTATGCTACCTTAACCAAGCTTAAAATATTAATGATGGATTAGGGAGACAACTTGGTTGGTAAAATGCTTGCCTTGCAAGCATGGGGACCTGAATTCAGTTCCTAGAACACATGTGAAAAAGCTGAGTGCTTGTTAGTTCAGTGCTGGGGAGGTGGAGACAGGCGGATCCCCAGGACTCCCTGCTCAGCTAGCCTAGGCTACTTGGCATGCTCCAGGCCAGGGTGAGAACTTTTCTCAAAATACAAGGTGGGTGGCCCCTGAGAATGAAACCAGAGGTTGTCCTCTGGCCTCCACACATATATGCATCCCTACATATATGTGCGTCAGCACACAGATGCACCCATATGTACACACACACACACTCTACTGGGATAGTGAGAAAGCCTAGATTCATATAATAGTCTGAACTCAGAGAACACTGAATTGAGTTCTCTTGTATTATAGATGGAAATAACTAAAGGCTCAGATTGGATCCAGTGATTCACCCAAACTTCATTCAACAAGATTATTAAAAACTTTCTACATGTAATGAACTGTGAAATGCACTTAGAGCCCAAAGCCATTCTTTTGATCAGGAGGTACCTGTTATACTTTGGATTTTAAGGGTCTGCCAAAGGTTCACACGGTAAAGGCTTACTCTTTAGGAAGACACTAACTGAAATGGTGGGACCTTTAAAAGATGGAAGCTAGTGAGAGATTTTAAGGTACCGAGCATGTACTTGAAGGAGATGATAGGACCCCAGATCTATCCTCTTCTTATCTTTTAGTTCTCAGCCATGAAGTGAACATTATGGTTTTGCTCTGCCAGATGCTTCCACCATAATGTGCTGCCTTATAATAGGACCAGATAAATATGGGCAATACTTTAAAAACTGGAATTCTAAATTAGTCTTTTATAAGTTGATTGTTGTGGGTATTTACTTTAATAAGGTTAGGGGGAGGTGAGGGGACTCACTTGTGTATTCTTAGGGGTGAACTTTATAGATAACAACATATGTCAAAAAGATGGACAGCTCTACTCAGGCTGTGTAGTCTGTTTTCCCTTACTAAAGTAAATGCCCACAGAAATCAATCTTCTTTTTGTGGGGTTAGCAAGACAGTAAGGGTGTGTTAATGAGCTATTACGTGGCTACTATATTTTGCTTTCATGAACCTGGAGGCAGCATGGAAGTGGACAACAAATAACTCTTTACCCCATCTCACTGTTTTTGATTCTCTTTCCTTATGGGCACCACCGTTCATGCTTTATAATACTCAGAATATCCTGTAAGAATACCCAACCCACAGTCTTCAGGCCACATGCAGCTGAGGGTAGCAGTGAATACAGACCAATGCAAAATCATAGACTTAAAAAGGATTATGGGCATCGAAGAAACTCCATATGGAGTTTCCTTTCAATGTGGCAAGACTAGACATTTGGGCAAGAAACTGCTCTTGTCTTGACTGATGACAGTATGCTGTATAGACTGGATCAGCAAGATACAGGATAGAGATTATTGAACTAAGACAAGGCAGGATAGCCCCTTGAGATTCTTGATTCACAGAAGACTCAGCCAGATATTCTGCAGGACACAGAGGAAAGTGACTGATGAACTTTGTCAATACATGGTAGGACAGTCCTTCAAATTTCCCGCTTCACTGAAAAGTCTGCTAGATATTCTAGGCCAGTATCCATTTTTTGTAAACATCTTGGTGCCCAGAGCTTTATCTTCCTTCTTTATGATTTTGGAGTGCTGTACAAGTTGATCTTTATCCATTTTTAACTTGTTTGTTCTCTTGGGCAGATGCCAATCTTTCATGTTGGGAAATATTATTTTAAGGTGTGTGACATTTGTTTATCCTGCATTTGTTTATCTCTCTGTAAAGGTGTGATTCTTTGCCTGATTGTTCTAATAAAGAGCTAAATGACCAGTTGTGAGGCAGGAATAAGGATAAGTGGGGGTTTCAGCCAGAGAGTATAAATAGAAGGAGAAATGAAAGAAAAGAAACAACAAGAGAAAAAGGGGAGGAGGATGTCAGGGGCCTGTCACCAGCCACTCAGCTACCCAATCACCCAGCCACCCAGCCAGCCTTGGAGTAGGAGTGAAAGTAAGATACACGATATACAGAAGTAAGAAAAGAAAAATACCAGAGGCAAAAGATAATCAGGTTAGCCGGGTGGTGGTGGTGCGTGCCTTTAATCCCAGCACTCAGGAGGCAGAGGCAGGCGGATCTCTGTGAGTTCGAGACCAGCCTGGTCTACAAGAGCTAGCTCCAGGACAGGCTCCAAAGCTACAAAGAAACCCCGTCTCAACACCCCCCCCCCAAAAAAAAGATAATCGGGTTAAGATAAGAAAAACTGGAAAGAAAGAAGTCAATTTAAGGCTGGGCATCAATAAGTAAGAATAAGTCTCCATGTGTGTGAATTATTTGGGAGTTGGGTGGTGGGCCCCCCAAAAACCAAAAGAGTAAAACGTTGCTCTACACTTTGGTTCACTTCTGCACTTGGCAATTGTTTCCAGTGCCCTCACCACCCCTGCCTTCTTAACAATTTACTTCATTCTCATTCCAGTCTTCTGTGCTGTTGTTTTATTTTCTATCACATAGAGTTTACATTTTCTTATGTATTTTCGAGAGCCCACTTACCTACTGTTTTCCCCACAGCTGCATGTTTCCTCAACCGTTGCTATTCAAACTGTGGTCTGAGGAAAGGCGGCACCCAAGAGCTTGCTAGAAACATACATTTCGGCTTCTCCCTCAGCATTCCAGCTTTGGATGTGTGGAAGGGGGAGTTCTGGGTGTGTGAGCATTCTTGGGTAGGCCAGGTTGACATCTGATGCCTTCCTCAATCTCTTTACCTTCTTTTGTGAGGTGGGATCTCTCACTGAACCTGGAGTTTTCTAGTCTAGTATTATCCTCCAAGCCAGACTATCAGCAGCATCATCAGATCAGCTGTGCCCACTTTCAAAAGACCATCACAGCTGAACTTGTTGACTTTAGAAGTTCTTTCATATAAGGAGAGGTGGGGACGGTCAAGGTACCCTCATTGGAGTATTCAGCCACCCTTCCCAAGCAGTTATAAACAAGTCTTCTCTAGCTGAACACCAGTGGTCTTGAGAGGGGCTGGAATATCTAAGTGGGGGAAGGACTAGGGGAAGGGATTCCATCTATGTAGCCATCATCCATGCTGGGTGCAGATCTTCCATGCTCTTGCTGTAACCCCTTATCTGTGCTCTGTAAGACATCCTAATAAACTCATCGGATCCCCAAGATGAAATTTGGTGGAATCATGCCTTGGGGTTTGTTGATGGGACCTAAGGAAGAGGTAGGCATTATTTGTGTCTCCCCCAGGGAAGAGATTTTAGCAACAAGCATATTGGACTAGGCTGACTAGCCTCAGGGATGCTCCTTCCTGACTCTGCCTCCCACACTGGGATTATTGGCACATGCCACCACACCTGGCTATTTACAGGAGCAATGGGGATATGAACTCAAGTTGTCCTGCTTGCATTTTTACCAATTGGGTCATCTCCTGGTTCTATTATCTGCATTTTAATATGTTCCCAGAGGAGAGAATTTGCATATGGTCATGGAAATGGAGAAGCCCAGCTTCCTGATTTCCTGGGAGGCAGTCTGGGGTTGTGATTAGGAGCACAGAGCTTCAGTCTTCATGAGTCTCAGCCTTGCCATCAACGGGTCATTTGATTTTGTCTAAAGATGGGGCTCTGAAAATTAGATTAGGTAAGGATGCAAAGTACTAAACAGAATGTCTGGTAGATGGGCATTTAAAACCTACTGCTTTGTTATCAACGTTTAAAGTTGCAAAATATTTTTTCTTGGGCTTTTTTTGTAACCCTTTCCCCCCAATGCTGTTGGTTCATCCTTGCTGGAAAACAATTTAGCCTGATTTATGGATGGCCACAATTTCTGGTCCAGATTGTCCAGGGGGCAGTGGGTTGATGGAAGCAACCTTTAGCTAAATTTCTGGTGGACTCTATAGCAGTGGTTCTCAACTTTCCTGAGGCTATTACCCTTTAATACAGTTCCTCATGTTCCTCTGACCATAAGATTATTTTTTATACGTTTTTTTATTGATATTTATTGAGCTCTACATTTTTCTCTGCTCCCCTCCCTGCCTCTTTCCTACCCCCTTCAACCCTCCCCCAAGGTCCCCATGCTCCCAATTTACTCAGAAGATCTTGTCTTTATCTACTTCCCATGTAGGTTAAGTCTCTCTTAGTGTCCTCATTGTTGTCTAAGTTCTCTGGGATTGTGGTTTGTAGGCTGGCTTTCTTTGCTTTATGTTTAAAAACCACCTATGAGTGAGTAGATGTGATAATTGTCTTTCTGTGTCTGGGTTACCTCACTCAACCCATAAGATTATGTTTATTGTTACTTCATAACTAATTTTGCTACCGTTCTGAGTCATAATGTAAATATCTTTGTTTTCTGATGGTCTTAAGTGATCCCTGTAAAAGGGTCTTTTGCCCTCCAAAGGGGTCTCGACCCACAGGTTGAGAACTACTGCTCTAGAGGCACAGAAACAGTAGAATGAATGCATATTATCGGGATGATGCATTCAGTTGGCTTCCATAGTTCAGAAGGGGCAATCTCACAATGGCCGTCTACCTACTGGAGGGCCAAGAAGCTGATAGCTGCTCAGGTCACAAAGCTGGGTACCCCAGCAATCCTGCCATGGTGCTGAAGGTGCGGAGGATTCCTGGAGAGCCACTGTGCTTCAGTTCATGTTGAGAGGCCAAGGAAGCAAGCTTCTGATGTCAGTGGCAGGAGAAGCAAGAGGATAGATGCACACACCAGCAGCAATGGAGGACTGGCAGGGGAAAAGGGAATCTAGAGTACTTTATATCTGGCCTTCCAGAAGGTGCAGCTCTCTCTGGGAACCCACTTCAACCTCCCTACCTCCACCTCAGTCATCCTCCTTGGAAAATATCCTCATAGACCCACCCAGGGGGTTGTGTCGTATCTGATTTCTGATCCAGTCAAGTTCACAATCCAGATTAACCATCATATCCGGTACATCCAACCTTAAGCATCTCAGAATGTTTTTCTGCATAAAAGGTGAGTGCGACTCAGAACTGCTCTTCTGGGCAGGGGTGGATGTTGAAGGTCAGCTACAACACCCACTCCCACTTGTTTTTCCTCGGGCGGTTTTTCAGGCGATCTCATCTCTCCTACAACCACTCACATTTCTTCCGGAGAGTAGCAAGCTATTGATTGCTTTGCTCAGCTTCCAGTGCTCCTGTGAAATGGCATTTTCCATGCGGCTCTGGGTGCTGTGAAGGGATAATGAAAACGGGGACTCACATGGCATGGATCAGTGGCCATTGCGCTAGAAAATCGCACAAGTCTACAAGCTGTGCTGACCTTGGCAACTGCGGCTTTATGCATCCCACTTATGAATATACTATTCACATGGAAATCCTTAAATTGCCTTTCCGCAGCCAAATTGAAGCCTAGTGCACATCAGTTGGTGGATGAGAGTTTCGAGCCATCATGTACTGCTGCTATGTCTCCTTCCACAGTCCCGTTTGGAAGTAGGATTTGCAAAGTAGGGCTTCTAACATCATTGGAATATTTTTTATTATACTGTATTTTTCTTACTTTCCATAGATGCCAATGAGAAAAATCAAGGTCTTAAAGTCAGTATAGATCTTTAAGCCTGGTAAAAGCTGATCATCTCTAATGAGACTTGGATGCACATCAGATTCATAGGCGCGCGCGCGCGCGCACACACACACACACACACACACACACACACACACACTAGTTATGAAAAAGTACATAAAGAAGCCAATTTTTCCAAAGGTTGGACATGGAAATGTGTAAACCTGGTTGGCATATTTTTTTTTTTTATTTTCCTAATCTATTCAAGTGTCCCTAGGAATTGTATTCTTTTGTGTAATGGTAGCTTGATTTTCTCCCACTGGAGTTTAAAAGAATTATGTATCGTATGTGCATGTTTGTATGCACATGCGTAGAGTGTGTGGAGGGCAGAGGATAACCTGCACGAATTGTTTTTCTCTTCCACCACGTGGGCTCCAGGGACTGAATTCAGGTCGTTAAGCTCGGTGGCAACCTTTCCATCCAGCCCTCTGAGTGGCCCCCACACTGGAATTTGTGCCTATCCAGGGTTAGGATAATGTAGAGGCTGATTCTGATGCCACCGCTTATATTATCATGCCAAAGTCCTCTGATTTTATAGAAAAAGTATGTGTCGTTATTTTATGGTCTCAGGTTCCGAGTTGATATCATTCTCATTTTTTGAACCTACGAGGGTGTCTGTTTTCCAGGGCTAGGTTAATACAGACTCATCAGAAGTCCTATTTACACACTTCGTGATCCCACGGGCAAAGAGTTGGATGCATTTCTTGGTGTAAGTTAGCTTACATGACTTGGGGGAAATCTCCTTCATTTGTTGGCACTTGTGTTTCATTGGCTGTAAAGAGGAACTTAACAGGTTAAGCTAGCTGCAAACTTAAAGGACTCAAGATTGAGATAAACCCCTTGCACCCATCTTCTGATGCCTTTTTTTTTTTTTTAGTAGCACCTATTAGTTATCACTAAGGTGTTGGCATTTGTGATTTATTTACTCACAAACTTCAT
The DNA here is from genome assembly GCF_014885135.2 of Alexandromys fortis. Lineage (NCBI taxonomy): Eukaryota > Metazoa > Chordata > Mammalia > Rodentia > Cricetidae > Alexandromys > Alexandromys fortis. The sequence continues at coordinate 2,081,232 of NW_026067999.1, forward strand.
CACCGATGCTGTTGATAATGTTATTCTTCTTGGGAAGCACATTGCATGATTCAATGACTGACTATTTGAGAACTCAGACATAGAATGTCTATGACTATATATAGTATGTGGTGATATAATTGAGTTCTGTGCATGGTTATCTATGTGTAGGGTATGAAGGACAGCCACTGTTTGGTATAATTTTTCTGTGCCATAATCTCTTCAAAATAAATTGGTTTTGAGACTCTAAGTTCTGAAAACTCTGCAGTCATTTTCAAAATGATGAAGTTGGAGCTTAGAGATACACAGAATTCTAATTTCAGTTCCTATGTTTGTGCTTGCTTGAGAAAGTTACAGTGATCCCACACAAACATTCTGGATCATTTGTTTGCTGAACAACGATCCTCTGTGGGCTGCTTCAAAAGTACAAAGCATTAGAAGGTGGGGAAATTTTCTCTATCCAGAGTATGATGAAAATACAGTGGGCAATGGGGCAGTGGTGGTGCATGCCTTTAATCCCAGCACTTGGGAGGCAGAAGCTGGTGGATCTCTGTAAATTGGAGGCCAGTGAGGTCTACAGAACACAGTCCAGGACAGCCCAGGCTACACAGAGAAAACCCTGTCTTGAAAAAGCAAAAATAAACAAAAGTAGAGTGGGTGAGGCAAGTTCACTAGCTGTCCTCTGGTCGAAGACTGGTATTCCTCAAGTTTGCATTTTCTCTCTTTGATGTGCCTGTAAGACATGTGCAAGCATTGTCCGACCCTCATCACATTACCTTTTAGAAATTGGGGTGTGTGGCAGAGGTGCAGTAGTTCAAGCTTTGTAATCCTTGCACTTGGGAGGCAGGAGGGACCTGGAGCAAGCGATGCTATGATTGGCTACTGCTACTGTTCTTAGTTTGTGACTAGGAGCACACTCATTGTTTATGCATAGAAGATAGAGGAGGGGGTTGGGACTCCGAGAGATTTTTATCCTGTTACTTTCGAGCTTTGCAACATTCCATTGGCTTCCAGGCAGGGATAGAAGCCAGAGGATGCAAAGCTTAGACTCAAAAGCTAATGTTAGGACTTAACTACTGAGATTCACATGACGGGGAAAGGACATATTACCCACAAAGCTTTAAGTGCATATATAGCAGAGTAAATGTTCAACACACTGCAGTCATATAGCTTTTCTGTAGTGGATGGAAAGTCTTTGGATACATTCCCTCAAGATCACCTGCGTGTGGATTTGGTTTTCTCTTAACCGGTGGTTACTTGTGTTTCCACTAGTTCAAGTGGCCATTTGCAAGCTAGGCCTAACTGACTCAGGAAGAATCGTATTTGAACATTTTGTATGTAAAGATGATATGGAGCTGGAAATGATGGTACATGCCTATCATTTTTACCCTGAAGAGGCAGGAGTAGGAGATTGCTTGCAGCCCACCTGGGCACACTATTATAATGTATAACATAAAGTAGGCACCAAATAAATGTGCCGGAGACAGTAATAACCGTTAGTCATTTTCATTATGGCTCAATTGACATTTTATACTATTGCTTTCTACTTAATGGTTGCACGTACAGTTTATTTAAAAACTTATTTTTAATTTTTTTATTTATGGGCATGCATGTGTGTCTATGGTGCGAGTCAGTGCACATGAGTGCAGGTGACTGCAGGGGCCAGAGAGGGTGATGGATCTCCAGGATCTGGAGTTAATGGTGGGTGTGAGCTGTTATATGTGGGTGCTGGGAACTGAACCTTGGTCCTCTGCAGAAGCAGTAAGTGTTCTTAACTGCTAAGCCAGCTCTCCAGCCGCAGACAATTTAAAGTTACACTCAAATGATTCAAAGGAACTTAACCATTCAAGATGGAGGATTGTGTGCAGTTCACGGGCAATGATAGCTTCTTTTCCTTTTATTAACACTTGAAGGTTAGCACACAAAATATTGAGTTTCGTCTAGGCATCTCCAAGCATATGTGCCACCGTATTCTCTTCTCATTTATTCTTCTCCTCCACTTCCCCCTTCTATACCTTGTCCTGCTCCAGATGGTTCCCTCCCTTACCCAGTTAGTTTCCCCTTCCTGTCTTCCTATTGCCTCTAAGCCATTACTTTCTATATTTTCCACCCTCCTTAAGATTTCTCCCTCCCCTCATGATTTGCTTTCTAGTTTTGCGAATCCCCCACATATATAAACACACACACACACACACACACATATATATATATAATTTTAAATTTAGGTTCTGCATACAAGAGAAAACATGAGGCATTTATTCTTCTGAGTCTGGCTTATTGTCCTTGATGTAATGATTTCAAGTTGTACATGCCACGATTTCCCTTTTCTTTATGGTTACGTAAAATTTGATGGTGTGTATATAGCACCTTTTCTTTAGCCATAGGTTCCCCCTCCCCCGTGATTTATTTAATGAAGCCTGCTAAGGAAGCAAATAGCAGAGGTGGAAATCAAATGATCTTGGTTTAAATTTTAGCTCTATAATTTAATAAGTTGTGAACCCTTACAAGCTTCCTTAATGTCTCAGTTCTCCAGATTCCCCTTCTGCACAATGGGGGAAAATAATAGTATTGATCCCAGGGAGATATGTGATGATTAAATAAATTAACTTGCAAAGCATTTAGAACAGTGCTTGGCACATGGCAAACACTCCAGAGATGTTAAGTATGTTTGTCATCTTGCCTACTGTTTAGGCGCTACTCTGTGTGGTCCAGAGAATGATCTGTGATAGCTGCACTTGTGGTTGGGAATGCCTGGTTTCTGAAGCATGGAGCAAGAAAACGTAAAAGAACAAACGGCAAGCAGCAGCTAGATAGAAGCGAAAGATAGCACAGCGTCATCAGAGCAGGAGCTTACAGCATGCAACAGACATAACTGGAGCAGTCTGATCGAGAAAGCAAGCAAAGGCAGCATCATGAAACATCCGGCTGGAGAAGTTGAAGCAGCCGGCTGGAGTTTCCTGTTGAGTTTTCTCTCCATGGAAGAATTTCCCAGGGTTGAGCTCCCAGATTCTGATTCCCACATCATGGGATAAGCAATGGTTTAAATGGTTTACCATCTGCATGTTCTCTAACACACTGACTTTACTGTTGGTCTGTTTGTTTTTCTTTCCCCATCTGTCACAGACGTGGGTAGGGGCAAACCGTCTCCAGAGAGGAGGATCGTGAAGCATTCTGAGGTAAATCTGCATAGCAATAAGGAGCTCACCCCACTTCTCAAGCTAGCTTCTCAGTGAGTTTAAACAGCCCATGGCAATTTATCTATATAATGCATATAGCAGAAGCATAGGAAACAAACTGTTTACTGTTGAGGGTAATAAAATGTATCTCAATAATGCATGGAATTTAGGAAATGTATTAAAGAGAAGCTTTTCCTCATTTTTCTTGAAAGTGTTTGTACCAATTAGGATCAAGTTTGGGTGTAAGTAGTAGGAAGTATAACCTTTCCGATTGGCTTTGGCAGTTCAGTATCTTTGGGGGCAGGAAGCTCCAGGCATTGATTTGGTAGACGAGTTATCCATGGCTAGTTTGTCTAAATCGCCTAGCCCAGTCTCTACATCATGTAGCTTCAGCCTCAGCTACTGAGCAGAAAGAAGAAAGCAAGTGGTGCAAGGCACATTGGTCCATTTTAACAGGAAGGCAAAGTCATTCCTGGAAACCCCTTAAGCGAGGTCCTGCTTCTGTCTCGTAGGGCAACATGATGCTATGAGGCCGCCACTGGTGGCAAGGGAGACCGGGCAAGCCAAGGAGTAGTGTTTCTACTATCTGCATTTGAAAGCAACAAGGGACGAGTGGATTGCCGTTGGGCTAGCTCATCACTGATATTGACTTTGGGTTATATTTGATGCAACAAAGTTCAAGTTCTATTATTGTTTCTGGAAGTAACATTTAGTACAATCTTCCCATTTTAATAATGTTTGACACTTAAGGCAGTAAATATTTTTTATCATATAACATCCTCATAACAGATTTTTTTTCAAATTGCACTTATTTATTGATTCTGTGTGCATTTATGTGTGTATATGTAGGTGCACACGTTCCACAGCCCAGGCAGAGGTCAGAGGAGAGCTTGAGGGTGTTGATTCTCTTCTTCCATTCTGTGGGTCAAGGAAATTGAACTCAAGTTGCCAGGCATTGAAGCAAGTTCACTTTTACTCACTGAGTAATACCACCAGCCCTAAGCAGTAGATATTTATTGATTGAATAAAAATAACCTGAGAGACGAAACATAAAGTGGTCATTTGTGAGGGCTACTGTATTAGTAGTATGCTTCAATGTACCAAGTTACTCCTCAATCTATTGACTTAAAAGAATAAATTTCTGTGGACGATTTTTAGTGAGGCGCACTGCTCAGGTGGTAGTTCTGGCTTCAGGGCTCTCAAGAGGTTGCAATCCGAATATCACTCAAGACTGCATTCATGAGAGGCCTGACAGGCTGTACATTTTCTCTCCAAGCGTGCTGAAGTGACCGTTTGCCTGAGACCTCTGTTCTTCACCATATGGTCCTCCTCAGGTGGATATCACCTTCTTGAATATCACCCCAGGATGGCAAGAGGCTTCCCTGGAAATGATCCAAATGATCCAAATGAATGATCCAAAAGACAGACATAGAAGGAGTGTGTATGTATGTGTGTGTGTGTGTGTATGTGTGTGTGTCTAAGCTTCAGTGCTATACATCATCATTCGTGCCCATGTTATTGACCACACAGACCTACACTGATATTACCCGGGGAAAAACTACATAAGAAAATAAGTGCTCGAAGGAAGAGATCACTAGATGCCATCTTTGAAGCTGACTACTACAGTCTCCCAGAGCAGCTAGCCATGAAATGAGAGCCCAAAGCCCAGCTTTTCTGATTGCCTATCTTCCCAATTTCTATTTTCACTTTTATGTTGTTTTATCTACTAGAATGTGCGATCCACAGAGGAGATTTTTTTCCCCAAGAATAATATCATTTCAGCCTGTCATTCTTTTGCAGCTTGCACATATGTGTGTGCAAATGCACACGGGCACACATACATCTCGGCTCACAAACATGCACAGATCTCATGCAGCCAAACCCTTTGACTGAAAAATGAATAGAGCCATGCCATCAGCAGGGTAGATATCTGCCGTGTGAGTCATGCAGCTGCTTTCTCCTCCCATCAGTGTGATGGAAAACAATCAAAAGGGACGAGAACATCTGCAAAACACAAGTGAACCGAGCAAAAGGTAATTGAAGGAGTTTAAATGAAAGGAGAGAAGCTTTGACTTTTTATTGTGCTGCAACCGGAGTCCCCAAGCTGTTCCTTCATGTGCTCATGTTTGTACAGCAGCCTAGATTGGTAGAAAATTGCTTGCTCCAGTTGGGTCCTATGGAGACGGGAGCCCACATTGAATTTCATCTTATTACACTGATAGTATTTTCCAGCCATATCTTAAAACAGTGGTTCTCAACCTTCCTAGTGCTGCAGCCCTTAAATACAGTTCTTCATGTGGTGGTAACCCCCAACCATAGCATTATTTTCGATGCTACTTCATAACTCTAATTTTGCTACTGTTATGAGTTATAATGTAAATATGCAGAATATCTGATATGTGACCCTGATCCCTGTGAAAGGATTGTTTGATCTCCAACGGGGTTGTGGCCCATTGATTGAGAAACGGTCTTAAAGGAAGAATAAATTTGTTTATAGGCTGACCAGTTCTCAAGAACTTGTAGAAGTAAGGACTTTTCAGTTATGTACATTCCAGATGTAGACGTGAAATAGCCATGCACATTTGCTTTATTAAATAGTGTGCTTTTGTTCTTATACCTCTCAAGACTGACTGACACTTTCTGAGTGGACATCAGTGATTGGAAGCCCGTTGGAGTAATAAAACTGCGGACTGGGAACAAAGGAATGATTTGTTTATGGACACGTGTATTTCAAGGATCATCAAGTAAAATTAAAATGAATTCTCCTGTGGCTCATACATTTATATTTTAAGAAGAACTGCTTGGGTCTAATTGAATAGCGCTATTCACTGATTTAAGCTGACTATTCAAAATGAGTCACACTCCAGGGTCATTTTTAATCCATTGTTAATACCATTTTTCTACCTTTTAAAATTAGCATGTCTTAATTATGCATTATGGGTTTCATGGTGATATTTTAATACACATACATAATGTACTTTGATCGTATTCATCTTCATTGCCCTCTCTTGTCCCTTTCCCACTAATCTTTACTTCTTTCAAACTCGACTTTGTTGTCTTTTTTGTTGTTATGGGATGGGGAGAAGGCTACAAAAACGGTTTTTGAGAAAGGGAGATTTGTGGAGAGACAAACATAGCGAATAGGTCAGGAAATATGTATGCTTTTATTTTGAACTCTATTGTTATAGTCAGCCAAGTTCAAATTTATGGTTGGGAGAGCTGAGGTTCCAGGGAGGTAAATTTTCTCTTGTATCCAATGGCTGTTGGGCTTTTGCTCTAAGTGATGTGCCTAACACTGTTTGGAAAAAAAAAAAAAAAAAACAGAGGCAGCGGGAGGTCACACAGCTAGTGAGTTGGGTGAGTTGTGAGTGGCATCTAGATGGTTCCAAAGTCTGTTCATTTCAGCTATGTGTACCCACCTCAGAATAGTTCTGGTCCAAGGAACGATGCACACTACTGGTTCATGGAGCCGCCCACACTACCATTTATTGACGACTGTCTGCTTGCCACCAGTATGCAAGATGCTTGTCTTGTTTTACTGTATACAAGCCTCAAAAGCAACCTATGAGTTAATATTCAATGAATCAATGCATAGCCATGAGAAATTGAGGCACAGGTAGGTTCAACTGCTTATTGTTGCTCAACTATTCAGAAGTGGGAAATTATTGCAGCCAAAGGAGTAAGTTTAACTCGTAGGGTTTTCAGTAAGTGGTTTTATGCTGAAGTCAGCCAGAGTTGGTTTCCATTGCTAACAGCTGAGGAATACTAACTGGTACACCACGGTGGCCGGCTCATTATCACTACTGATACAAGGTGACTCTGTGATCTCATTATCTGAGATTGAAAAATAAAGGGAAGGTGTATTCTATTCTGGAAGCAGTCTGTCCTTCTGCTCCAGTTTGCTCTCCATTTCTGTTTTATGTTATTAAGATATCAACAGGTACAATTGAATCCCTTGTGCCTCAAGTATATATGTCCTTATCTGGATGGACTATGATAGGTGAGACCCTAGAAGACATCCCTACTTGAGACAGTCTTCTCTAGGTCATTTGACCATGAAGCAAAGCTCCTCTGAAACATGTCTGATTCTGATTTAAAAAAGAGTAGTGTGTATAGTGTGTGTGTGGTGCAATGTTATGTGTGTGTGTGTGCGCGCGCGCACACGTGCACATGCTTGTGTGAGTGTAGGTGCTTATATGCCATGGCACTCATGCAGATATTAAAGGACAACCTCAGGTGTCTGTCCCCGTCTTCTGACCTGTGTGCGACAAGATGTCTTTGTTGTTTTTCTGTTGTGTATCAGGGTAGCTGGCCCTTGAGCTTTGAAGGTTCTCTAGTCTTCATCATCCATGTTTGAACCAGATGACAGAGACTGTAAATGTGTGCTGCTATGCCTAGCTGTATGTAGTGATGTTTCATTTGTATTTTAATAAAGCTTACCTGAAGATCAGAGAGTAAAACATCCTCACTGGCCAACCTTACAGACCAGAAAGTGGTGACACACACCTTTAATCCCAGTAGCCCCACTAGCTTGCCATAGAAACTGGCCCAGCCCTTAATGCCAGAACTAGAGAGGAATATAAAATGGGAGGAGACAGCTCTCAGTCTCAGCCTCATACTGTGGTTTCCTGGAAGCAGGATCATCATTTTCGGACTGAGGTCGAGGTAAGAGCCAGTGACTGACTGTTTTTCTCTTCTGACCTTCAGGGTGAACCCCAATATCTGTCTCTGGGTTTTTCTTAATCATGCTTCAGCTGTATGTGCATTCTGAGCATGCAATTTCACATCTTCATGCGCTAACAGCAAGTACTTTACCCAGTGATCCGCTTCCATAGCCTCACCATGGTTTCTGAGACAGGGTCTCTCACTGGCCTGGAGTTCACTGGGCTCAGCTTGTTGGTTAGTGAGCCTCAGGGATTTTCCTGTCCCCCCTCCCTAACACTGATTACAGGTATGTGCATTACATCCCACTGTTTTTTAAAAACACGCAATCTGAGGATGGACAGGTCCTGGTGCTTTCAAGGAAAGCACTTTAAAAACTGAGCCACCTCTCCAGTCCCTGTATTCTGATGTTTTGTTTTTAACTCACAAAATGCAGAAGGCCAACTTTCAACCTTGAAGGCCATAGCCCATTTCCAAGCTGACAGGGAAGTTTAGCAGTGAGAAGAGGATCTGGCTTCATGGGTGCAGCCAGGGCCCTTGCTTGGGTCTGACATTATAACCCACTGTCACTGACTTAAAGTTTTACATCATTTTTGAAAAAGGTGTCCCATATTTTCATTTGCACTAAGACCCACAGAATATGCAGCTTGTCCTGGTGACAAGGCACTGATAACTTACTCCAGTTAGGTACCAATTTATCTTATGGTTGGAGTTACGAGACAAAGAATTTCCTGGTGCAATTGTTTTTTCTTCCTACGTATTATACCCGTGCCTGTGGAACTCTGAGTACTGATAACTCTGAAGCGTCTCTACCAATTCATACTGTTGTGAAAGCGATCTGAGTCCCAAACCTTAAGCACAAAAATCTTTAAGGTATTTTCTTTACCAGTTGCTTAAGCTTCAAGGAGAAAATTCATTTTAAGATTGCTGTTGCTGAGGCCAAATAGGATTTAAGTGAAATATGAAATATGTAAATTAATTACTACGAGGCAGAAATATTTAAATACGTTAAATATATAGGCATAACACTTCTTCAGTAGAGGACAAATACAAATAACTGTGTAACACAGCTATGTGTAATGATGCTGTGGTCCAACACGGACTGCATATGAGGTGGTGGTCTCCAAATGTTCTAATAAAGCTGAAGAATGAATTCCTATTCCCTAAGTGACACTGTAGCTGTGGTAATGCCATTGTACAACGACGTATCATCCATTGGTCTATAGAGATGCTACTGTAAACAAATTTACTATGCTGCCAGTTGTGTTAAAGCATAGCTTATGCACTTATGCAGAGTACATAGTACTTGACAATGGTCACAACTATTTTAGTAATTTATGTATTCACTTTGATAAGAGCAATTTATTGTATTTATAATGCTAATAACTACTTTACTAGCTTATGTATTTACCGTATCATACTTTTTTTTTGTTTTGTTCTTTCAAGACAGGGTTCCTCTGAAGCTTTGGAGCCCGTCCTGGAACTAGCTCTTGTAGACCAGGCTGGCCTCAAACTCCCAGAGATCCACCTGCCTCTGCCTCCTGAGTACTGGGATTAAAAGCATGTGCCATCACTGCCCGGCCCATACTGTACTTTTAATTATTAGAGTTTACTCTAAAATAGCCGAAGCTTGTGAAAAAACTAGGAAGATGGCCTAGTACTGTACTTGCTGCATAAGCATGAGAATCTGAGTTTGACCCCCAGAACGCAGGTAAAAAGCCGGGCATGGTGTGCACACTTGTAATGCCAGTATTGAGGGATGGAGAAAAGATGACCCCAGAGACTCGAGACTTGCTGGATAGCTGGTCCAGCCAAATTGGTGAGCTCCAGGTTCAGTGAAGATCCTGTCTCCAAAGATAAAGTGGAGAAAGATTAAAAAAGATAACTGACATTGATCTCTTGCCTCTGGATACATGTATACTCACGCATGCAGCACACATTCAGAAAAGTGTCCTTTAAAACAATGACGCTGTGTTATGCCATGTGTCACTTGACTGCCCGAAAAGACAGGAGGGATAGAGATATACCACCTAGGCTTGTGGAAGTACACTTTGTGATGACATAGATTAATGGTGCTTTTCTAAGAACAGAGACTCACTGCTAAGTCATAGACATACAGACACTCACACACACAAGTGCACACACACACACACACAGATGAGAATATAATCATAATGTCCCCAAAGACTATAGAGTGGAAGATCCTCATAATAACTCATAATAACAAGGAAATAGAAATCATTGTAGCCCTGAATAAGTCCTAAAGAACATGGTACACCAGACAATAGTAAAACACACTACAGAGAGCTGTGGCAAAATTGTCATTATTTAGCTTCTTGCTGGGTAGCAATTTTCCCTACAGGTTAAGACCCAGGAAGTTCTAAAGGGAGTTGGTTTAGACTCAGGAAATAAACACCTCAGAATTCTCAGGAAGTCTCTGAAACTTACCAAATACAAAATGTTCCTTCATCTTTAGTGTTATGTAAGTAATAAGGACTCCTGAGGAGACTTAGAGCAACTGAGCTCCCTGAAGAGACTGTCTGACTTGCAGAGCCTGAATGTCCTGGGGAGGGCTCCAGGGTTCCAGCTTCTGTGAGTCATCCCCAGTGCTGGGGTGAGCTTTCAGTGCCTCAGCTGCCTTGGAAGCATCCCTGCTCCTATTGGTAGCTCCTCATCTGTGCTTCTATGCAACTTCGATAAACTCATGGCTTTACCAAGTTGAACTTCGTTGGTATTGTTATTTTGGCCAGCCTTACTTTTCATATCTGAGATGATTGTGTGTGTGTGAGTGTGTGTGTGCGTGCGCACACACATGCATGTTGGGTCTCCCCAGGAACAGTGTCATATAAGAACTGTCGCTGTCGCTGGCACATGAACTGGCTCTTTGGAACCAATTCCCTATGGTGGGATGCCTCACTCTACTTTAACGCAGGGGAAGGAGCTCAGTCCTACTTCAACTTGATATACCATGCGGTGTTAACTCCTACGGAGGCCTTATCTTTTCTGAGGAGTGGATGGGGAGGGGAGAGAGAAAGGAGGTGAAGGGAGAGAACAGGGGTAGAAAAGGGAAGGGAAACTGTGGTTGGTATGTAAAATAAATTAAAAATTTAATAATAAAAAAGAATAATCTCACATAGGATCAGTGTGATACAGTGGCTCGGAAAAAGCAATAACATCATGTTTACTATATGATTTGTGAAAGTAAATACATATGCTCCCCAAGACTGGGCTTCCTGACGGGTTCAGAAAGTTAATTTTGTATTCTCATAATACTATTCTAGTACTGCACTGTCTTGAGGAGAATTTTAGAAACCATGGACATGAGATGGAGCTTAAGGAACATGTCAGAAATGAGTTGCCATTAAAATCATTGTTGAAAGCTATATTGAAAAAAACAAGTTATAAATGTCTTCTTTGCCAAAGCTTGGACTTCCTTTGTTATTCTATTGTTAGTTATTTCTTTACTTGCAAACAATTTTGTAAGAAAAAGTTAAAGGATTTCAAATTGAATTGACAGGTAGGAGTGATTTCCTTTCAAGAAAGAGAAAAGACAGAACATTAAAGTTAACAATATTATGAAACTAAGATGATGTGTTTAGGCTTATCACAGCACGGCTACATGGTTTCCATAAAAATTTATTGTTTAGAACAAAATCTTATTTGATAGTTCATCTTGCCTAGGTGAATAGGAGGGTTCTTTTCTGTCTTAATACCATGACAGTTTAATAACATTCCTTTGAAAAAAATGTATTTCAAATTCAAACAGGATAATTCCCATGTGTAGATATAAGAACTGATTTTTAAATGTGATTTTGTTTGTTAGTTTTACTGTGTCAAAGTTTATCAAATCTCTCTCTGAGAGCCAGGCAACTTGCTTCAGTGGCTCTGCCAAAATTTATCCTTTTCTTATAGTCCCCAAAGCAATCTGATTAAAAAGATTTATCTTTTTGAAATATCTGTAGATGGGAGAATATACTCAAAGTCCATTATATACCTGTATGAAAATGACTGCATGTAACCCAGTATAATAAAATTCTTTGAAATAAAAATATATGTTAACAGCAACTTTATTTGTTATACTTTTCAACTTGAAAAAACATTTTTTTACAGCAATGTCTCACATAGTTCATGCTAGCATGGAACTCACTATGTAAGCAAGAATGACTTTGAACTGCTGATGCCTGTGCCTCCACCTCCTCAGTTCATTGTTTTGTAAAAGTAAGCATGGTGGTGTTTAGAAAATAGCAACAGCTGCTGGGCAGTGGTGATGCATACATGTCTTTAATCCCAGCACTTGGGAGGCAGAGCCAGGTGGATCTCTGTGAGTTCGAGACCAGCCTGGTCTATGAGAGCTAGTTCCAGGACAGGCTCCAAAGCTACACAGAGAAACCCTGTCTTGAAAAGAAAAAAAAAAAAGAAAGAAAGAAAATAACTACAGAGAACTGTCTTTATTTGTGAGGTTTTCCCATTTTAAGAAGATGCAAAACTAGCATCTCAGAGACTTAGCTACTGACGTTTTGACTTTTCATTTTACAGCTGATTCCAGGTTCCATTTAGGCAAATCTTTCTTCATGTGAAATGCACTTGCTGATGTGTTTGATTTACTTCTGCATTAAGATAATAGATTTTTGGTGAAATGACTATTTTTGAGCAACATCTCCTTTTCCTGTGTCGTAGTACATCTGGCCAACTGTGCTTATTTAGAGGGTAATATTATGGCTTCAGAAAGGGTTGACAAGGGCAGAGGAGGACATTGCAGGCTTCCTTCTGCAGGAAAGCAAACCATCTCCTTTGTTTTCTCTCTTTCCCAGAGGGTAGCTCAGTCATAAAGAGATGCCTTTCCTTTTCAGTAAAAGAGGAACTGTAAGACGTGATGGGATGAACGGACCACACAATGCCAGAGATAAATTCATTTAGGAGGCCATTTTGGGCTTGAGTAGTCAGTATTGGCAAGCCCTTCCTCTAAAGCTTGGCTGTGAAACACTTGTGAAATACAAATAAACAAGAGGGAGAAAGTTACTTAGCCAGGACCAGAAAGGATTTTGCTAAATTTAAAATCGTGTTATGTGATCAAATCTTTTCAAGGGCCAGATACCCCAAAGATCTTTATTTTTTATTATTTCTATTTTGGGTAAGATCCTTTCATCAATGCCCTGGATTTTTTTTTTATTTTTTTCTTTATATTCTCCTTATGGAGCTTGGGTTGCCACTCAGCAACATACTTGGGAGAAGGATGCTATGGATGAGGGCACATGGCATATCCATGAGGAAGCAGAATGTTAAAACCCCTCAAGTATTAGGCCAGTCCCCATTTACTGCTCTGTTTAATTCCGGGAACATGGCATGCTTTGATGAACTAGCAAGGACTTACCATTGAAGGTCAGTATATTTACTAAATGGGTATTTTATATCTCTTGTTCTTGGCAATGCAATCTGTTTTTGAAGTATCTATTCTATGTGGTTACTTTTGTGAGGAAAATTAGTATTTTATGTATATTTATCTCATTTGCTGCTGGTGAGCTAAAAAACAGTTTAAAGATTTTTTGATGGATTTTTATCTTGTTTCATATATTTGTAATATTACCATCTTGCAATAATATTTTTATGATTATTTCTAATTTATATCTTATTGCAATAGTCATAACTAAAACACATTAAGTATTTTTAAGATTTGTTTTATTTCTAGTTTTGTATCTCTGTGTGGGTTTGTGCCTGTGCACATAGGCACCCTCTGGGGCCAGAAGAGGGTCCTCTGAAGTTGGAGTTATAGGCAGCTTGACAGGGGTACTGGGAACTTACCTTGGGTCCTCTGGAAGAGAAGTTTGTACTCTTAATTGCCAAACTATCTCTCCAGTCCCACAATGTTAAATATGAATTATTTTTATGAGAACACTCGCTTGCATATTTTCCCACACTTCTGGGATCAAGGTCAGTGTCTTGGGGATATTAGGCAAACATTCAGTCACTGGGATGCACCCCAAGTCCTGTATCTTATTTTAACAGAATTGTTCCTTAGAGATACTGTTAAGTGTAGCCTCACTATTGTTTGATATGGACTTTTTATCATGGTCAGAAATATAAGCCAACTCTCATGGTACAGCATACATAAATTGACTCTCTTAAAACATTCAATGCAAAGTACTGTGGAATAATGCTCCTGTACCCTGTAAAGATTTGTCACTTGTATTGGTATAATAAAATGCTGGTTGGCTGGTAACCAGGCAGGAAGTATAAGCGGGATGACTAGACTAGGAGAATTCTGGGAAGAAGAAAGGCTCAGTCTGTAGTGGCCACCCAGATGAAGAGGAAGCAAGATGAAAATGCTGCATTGATAAAAGGTACCAAGCCACAGGACTACACATAGATAAGAATTATGGGTTCATTTAAGTTGTAAGAGCTAGTCAATAAAAAAGACTAAGCAAATAGGCCAAACAGTTTATAATTAATATAAGACTCTCTATGTTTCTTTGGGACTGAATGGCTATGGGACCAGGCAGGACAGAAGCTTCCATCAACAGTACAGTATGGTTAACTATATTCCAGTAATACAGTAATGCAGCAAAACTCTAGAACATTTGCATGCTTATGTTGGAAACTCTTTGTATTCTACCTGTTATTACTTTCTGTTTCTTGATTGCCAACTTGACTACATCTGGAATTAACTAAAACACAAATGATTGTGCACACCTTGGAGGGAATTTTTTCTTTCTTAAATCATTTGAAGTGAGTAGGTCCACGTCTAATTCAGATCTTTGAGGTGGGAAGATCCACCTTTAATTTGGCATACCTGCTAGCAACCTATATAAATGACATGGAAAACATGCCTGCTTGCTTTTGCTCTTGCTAGCATGTCCAATCCTTCACTGGCATTAGAACTTTCTTCTTCGAGATTCTGGCATGTAGTGAAGTCCAGCTAAGACATGTAGCCTCATGGACTGAACAACTATTGGATTCTTTGACTTCTGTTTACAGCTAGTCATTGTTGGATCAGCTGGACCACAGCCTGTAAGCCATTATAATAACTGAAATTTCTATATATAGATTCATTCTATAAGTTTCTATTTCTCTTAAGAACCCTAACTAATAAAGTTAGATTATGGTAAATACCTGATATAAATAGAACTCTGAAACATTTCTGTTTGTGGTTGGACTATTTCACCTAATGCAGTATCCTTATAATTTATACATGTTGCACATATGACAAATGTTTGTTTTAGTCTAAAGGCTAAAGAATATTCTATTGTGGGGCTGGAGAGATGGATCAAATGCTAATAGCACTTTCTGCTCTCAAAGAGGACCAGGGTTTAGTTCTCAGCCCTCATACTGGGTGTAGTGGCTTACTCCAGGTCCAAGGGTTCCGTTGCCCTATTCTGGATTCTGCAAGTACCTGTATGCACATGGTGCAATACATTCTGGCACACAAACACACACACAGAGACACAGACACACAAACACATACACACATGAAATAAATATTTTTAAAAAGAGAATATTCTATGATTATACTGCATTTTTCTTATCCATTTATCTGCTGGTGGATATTTAGTTTGCTTTCACCTCTTAGCTAATGTGAATAATGAAATGGACACACATGTGCAAATATATCTGTTGGCACAAGGCTGCTAGTTTGTTCCCGGCTGCTCAGCCCTGAAATAATCACACAGAAACCATATTATTTGGAATACTGTTTGGCCAATAGCTTAGGTGTATTTCTGGCTAACTCATATCTTAAATTAACCCATCTCCATTAATCTGTGTATCACTAAGAGGCTATGGTTTACCCAGTAAAGTTCTGGCATCTCTTTCCTGTGGAGCTACATGGCTTCTCTCTGACTCTGCATTCTTTCTTCCAGCATTCAGTTTAGTTTTCCTTACCTAGCTCTATTTTGCCAAGCCACTGGCCAAAACAGCTTCTTTACTCATTAACTAATAAAAGCAACACATATACAGAAGAACTTCCCACACCATTTCCCCTTTTCTGTTTAAATGAAAAAAAGTTTTGATTTTAACATAGTAAAATTACATATGATAAAATAGGTATCAAGCAAGAATTACAGTTACAATATTTATATCTACCTTATCCTTTATCATAACTAAGGGCATATATAACTATATCTATTCTTCAACTCCATCACAGACCCCAGAAGGATATGATATTACCTAAGTTAACAGGAAGGGCATTGTAAGCAACTTCCAAAACTCTAGAATTGACAGAGACATCTCATTACCTGGAGTCACCCAAAGTTTTTCTGTAACATTTCTATAAGCACACATCTTCAACCTATAGGCCCATAGTGTCCAGCAGACTTTTTCATAAAGCAGGAAATTTCAAAAACAGTTCCACCTATATTGGCAGTTTGTCAGTCACTTTCTTCTGCATCCTGCAGAATGTCTGGCAGACTCTTTCATGAAGGAGGAACCCCGAAGGACCATCTCATCTTTAGGCAAGTTCAGGAGTCATTTCTCTTGCCAAGTGTTAGATGAATATGCCTGTTATATATAGAATGTGAATTTTACTTACAGCCATAGAAGAAAAAAAGTCTGAAAAACAGCTGGTTGCTCTCTCTGTAATGTATGAAGGCACAGAGGCAAATCAGAATCAAGATGAACAAGCCCGTCTCTGAGATGCACTTCAAACATGTGCCAGCAATAACATTGAACATATAGGAAGGAAAAAAAATATCCTGCTTAAGTCTTTCTTCTTTCTTGGAATAGAACACTGCATTAGTTACAACACCTTCCAGGCAATTGAGATTACACTGGATTGTTACTGTATCTCTCTCTCTCTCTCTCTCTCTCTCTCTCTCTCTCTCTCTCTCTCTCTCCCCCTCCCCCTCCCCCTCCCCTCCCCCCCTCTCTCTCCTTCTCCTCCCTCACATACAAATCACTCAATCCTCCAAACAAAATAAGACACTGACAAAAATACTTCCTGGTGGAGTTGTATTTTGTTGAAGCTGTGCAACCTTTGAAAATTATCATAGATTTTCTAGATTTCTCCCTCATTGCGCTTGCCTCAGTTGTCAGGAGCTCTGGTTGCTTTAAATGCTATGAAGGGGTTGGGTGGGGGCAGGAAGTAGCCACAGCTCCTTTTCAACAATAGCATTTTTGCCTTTGCATCCCGTGGTGAGCCTTGGGGAAAATTGATATATTAGCTTGATAAAGATGACATTTTAAAAGGCAAATAAATGGTTGTGGCATTTAGAGCTTATTTTTTAAAAAAATGTTTTATTTATTATTCTTGTATGTGTGTATGGTGTGTGTGTGTGCATGCATGGCACGACACCTTGTGGAGATCAGAGGGCAACTCTGTGAACTCAGTTCTTCCACCTTCTGGGTTCTGGGAATTGAATAAATTCAATCTAAAGGTCATAACGCTTGCACAGAAAGTGCCTTTTCCTGCTGAGGCATCTCACCAGTCCCAGGTTTTTCTTATAGGACATCTTCAAAGCACACTGTTGGGTTGCGGGGAAAATCCAAATGATAACTTACTGAAGAAGGTTTATCCATCTAAGGCTTTTGAAAACCAACACTCAGTAAAATATAAACTGAGAAATGGGACTTTGTGAGATGTCTGTAAGAGCAGGATGCCCCTTTTTTTTGGAGAGCACTATCAAAATCTGCGTATGGCAACAATTTGAATAATGATGCAAGGTTTGGGGAAACTAGGGGCAAAGTATAAAATAAACACATCTGGAAGTGTTGGCAGATGAGAGTTGGAAGGATACTTTGGGTGACAGGTGTGTAGGGAAAATGTAAGGAGACTCAGATGGGATGTGGTGGGAATAGAGACAGTAAGTAGTAGATAACAGGACTCTGAGGCACAAGGGAAGAAATTAGGGATTTCTATATTTGCTTCTAAAACAGATGGCCAGGATATGGGCCATTGTTTTATGGACTATATTGCATGCTACATGCATCTTTCTAGGAATATTTTGTACTTGCCATAAACACAATACTTGGTATTGTCTTTTATTTAAAAAAAATCAACAAGTAGCAGGTTTCCTTATGGTGTTTGCATACAATTTGGTTTTAAGAATACCAAGTAGTCAACTAATATCTGATATTCTTTTTCTTTTAATTTTTTATTACACTCATTCATTCATTTAGTTTCTCTCTCTCTCTCTCTCTCTCTCTCTCTCTCTCTCTCTCTCTCTCTCTCTCTCTCTGTGCCTGTGATTGGTCTGTGTGCATGTGAAAGCCAGAGAACAATGCACAGGGGTCAGTTTTCTCTGTCTATCATGTGGCTTTTGGGGATTGAACTCAGGTGTTCAGGCTTGGCATCAAATGTACTTACCCACTAAACTATCTTACAGGTCTCAATACTTGATCAGTTCTTAAACCTAATAGGCCTTTTCTTTTGCTTAGGTCTATTTGGACAAATAAGTTAACATTCTGACATATTAACACCATTTTCTGTTCTTAAAATGATTATATAAGGGCCTTCTACCACAGGAAGTGGTGGCTCCTGCCTGTGATCTTAGTACTTGGGAAGCAGAGGCAGGAGGATAGCACTAGTTCCAACAAGCCTGGCTACACAGTGAGAGCCTGTCTGAAAAAAAAAAGGAGGAGGGATTATATTGATCTAAGATTTCATAAGTTATGAAATGCCCACATTCAAATCAGCCTTGGTTTCAAATAAGGTGTCCCTTTCATTTTTCATTGGGTCAGGGATTCTTAAAGGGAGGTTCCCAGACCAACAACATCAGTATCGTCAGAGAACTGGGTAGAAATACAGATTCCTTTAGGTTGAGACCCTGAACTGGTCCAAGTGATGTGAATAAGTAGGTTTTGAATGCTCAGCCCGAAGGGACATCTATTTCAGACCCTCCAAGGCTCAGGGAACATCAATGAAGAAAAGAGGTGGGGAGGACATAAAACCTGGAGGCTGGGGAGGAAGGCTGTGAATTGCTGCCTTCTGGCCACATCATGGGTGTTATATTCTTGAGCTCACACTCATAGCAGTTGTGATTAAGACCTTTGAAGACTAGGCCTGTCAACATCCTGTCGTAGTGGGGAGGGGCGCATGTGGCCCTACCCCTCCTTGAGGATTTATATGCCATCAGTAGTTGATGACAATGGTGGGAGAAACATTTTCTTCGGTGCTGTAGCCCCTGAGAAGGAGCCCATGTTCTTTTGACTCACCCCACCCCCGGGCTCCTTTAAGCAACCCTAATGCAACTCACCTGGACACATACCTACAAAATAAAGACGGGAAAGCAGAAGAGGTACTAGTTTTGAAAAGGGAGTGGATCAATGGAGAGGGATGAGAGAGGGGGATGATGGAGTGAATATAACTGAAATACACGATATACTGTTATGAAAATGTCATGGCAAAACCTATTATAATGTATAGTTACTATATGCTAATAAAAATGTTAAAGGAAGAAATGGGGGTTCTTGGACAGGACTACAGACCCCCTGATCAGAAACAGTGTTGAGAGGGGCCAGGACCCTGTGTTCAAACAAAGCCTGATTTATGTTCAGGTGTAAGAACTGCTGTTAAGCTAGGCTGAGAAGCATGGGAAAGAGAGACAAGGATGTGGCAATCCCCATTCAAGCTTCTGAAAAAGTGTTTCTCTGCATGTCATAGGATGACCATGTAGATGGTTAATGTTTGCTAGTTGACAATGTTGCTGGGAATAAGTGTTGTCCATCTTAACCCCAAGGTGCAAAAATACCTGTTGTGAGGTTAAGTACGAAGGCGGGAGGAAAAGGTGATCTCCTGCTTCTTTACGACCAGTTCAATATTAGTCAACAAGAATGGTCACCTTTAAAAATTTACTGGAGGGTCTCATGGAGACCAGGCTGGCCTTGAACCTGCTGCTTGACTCTAAATGACCTTGAACTCCTGATCGCCCTGCGCGACTGCTGGCATTACAGGTATGCACCCCCATGCACAAGCCATTTGGAATCAAGAAATAGAAATAATTTGCATATGTTCTTTAATGTTTCTTGTAGATAATAAAATTGAATTGCCCTGTTGTCTCCAGCTCCCTCCCACCACCTTTCCCTTCTTCCTCCCAGCACCAACCTCCACCACGGAAAAGGCACAAAGCCAACTCCAGTGCTCTCCTATTCGCTACCATTCACCATGGAGCATTACATCAAAAAGAGGGTTTTTTTTTATAATCCAATTAAGTGCATTTTCTGAATTGAGACTTAACTGATGCACTCCCTCACTGCTTAATATGCACCAGCAGCACTACACACTTAAATTTCTGGTTTGTGTGTTCCATTTCCTTAGCCACAAATTTAGGCAGGAACCTTCTGGTACAGACTCTGTTGTTAATGCACCTTCAAAGCCTTCTTTCCTTTGTTTTCAGTTAAAACCTACTGTGTAAATTGAGCATGCCCAGTAGCATTTCTGTCCATCACTTTAATGTCCATGACCTTGGACTGAAGTTGCTTAGGAATGGGCCAACCCCTCTATGAATATGTATAGGCTCCCCGAATAAAAACCTCTGTGCCTTCTTTGTACAAGAGGGCATTGCTTTGAAAACGACTCCCCTGCTCCCCTTGCCTGCTCCAGGTAATAAATCATTCTTCACATGTTTATATATTGGCTGTGCTTATTTTGACTTTGTTTTCAACAAGATGCAGAATCCATTGCATTCTGTGCCTATTCTAGCATATGTTCTGTAAAACCTAAAATAGTTATTGCCTGTGTAGTGGCCCAAGGTCTAGGTGATTTAATTGAATACATGTTACAATTACTTGTATAGCATATGCAAATGAAAAGAAAAAATACTGAGAAGGGCATGATGTAGCACTTTTATAGTTCCAGCACTTGGGAGATAGAAGAAGGAGGATCAGAATGCTGAGGTCATCTTTTGCTCCATACCAAGTTCAAGGCCAGCCTGGGCTATATGAGACCTTGTCTCAACAAAACAACCAACCAACCAAACAAACAAACAAAAAACTTAAACGAAGACAATGAAAGCATCAGAATACCAAAACTATAAAAAAATACTGAAAAAATAAAACCAAAAATCAAATACTTAAAAAGAAAGCCCAAGCCAGAGTGTTTGTGGTGTTACATTCCTATAACCCTAGTACTTGTGATATGGAGGCAGGAGGTTCAAGAGTTCAAACTCATCCATGGTTATATAGTAAATTTGAGGTCAGCCTAGGATATGTGATACCCTGTCTCAAGTAAAATCAATTATGATAAAAAGAAAATGAAATACATTGAGAATAGCCATTGTGAAGCCTCACAATGGATTTTACAGTTTCATTATTGAACACACACACACACACACACACATGCACACATACACACATACACACACGTAGGCACACATGCATACACACATACCACTAAAAAACCAGAAAAATCCATGATAGAATTAGAAGTAGAAAAACTATTAGCTCGTGTCCTCTTTCATGAAGCTCACTAAGATGTATAGACTTTGGGTCTGGTTAATTTTGGTGCACGGTGCTTTTTTATTTTCAACCTCTGTATACCAAAGCTTAAAAAATAAAACAGAAAAAATTCAAACCTCCTCAGACATTAACTATTTGCTTCACCCTCGTTCTTTTTAATTATTTATTAATCTGTTCTTTGAGAATTCTATACTCATTAGCTTCACTCTTGAGGATGCGCAGGAGGGGCGATGAGAATTAGAATGAGAATTCCCTCAGGGAAAAAAAGACAGAAGGCAGGGTTGCTTTATTATTAATTTATTTGACAAGTGCTCACGGGGTGTGTTCTCTGGGAAAGGGTGCTCCTGAACTACAAAGATGAATAAAGCATAATCCTTCTTCTCAGGGACTCCTGTCGGACAAGGGAGTCAGACATGTTAAAGAATTACCATACAAAGTGAGGAATGCCTTAAAAAGGAGTAGTGTTGCTCTGTGGGCGGGAGTGGTTGCAGCAGAAAATGTGGGAGGGTACCCAGAGCCTTTCTGGAAAAGTCCTGCCCTGTTGCCAAGTATGAATACTGACAGAGAGGAGTCATGCAGAAATAGAAATCACCAGCAAGATGTGTTTTTCTTTTTGTGTACATGAGGATGGCGGAGGAATATTTGTCTAATTCAAAGTCCAAACATGATGCCTAGGCTTGACTACTGTACTCTAACTGATCTTTTTCTTCCTCACAGCTCAAAATTTATTTGTATAATTCTGATCTACTCAAGCTTTTGTCTTGATCATTCAAGACTTCTAGAAAGTAAGGTGGTGTGGGACAATGGTCTGTATTCTGTCAATTATATTTTAAATAAACGCTGATTGGCCAGTAGCCAGGCAGGAAGTATAGGTGGGACAACCAGACAGGAAGTAGAGGTGGGTCAATGAGAACAGGAGAATGCAGGGAAGAAGGAAGCCCATTCCTCTGCAGTTGTGACCCCAGCCACAGAAGAAGCAAGATATGACTGCCTCGCTGAATAAGGTACCGAGCCACATAGCTAGCATAGACAAGAATAATTGGTTAATATAATTTATAAGAGTTGATAAGAAGTCTGAGTTACTAAGCCAATCAGTTTATAGTTAATGTAGACCTCTGTGTGATTTCTTTGGGACTTAATGACTGTGGGAACTGGGCAGGACAGAAAACTTAGTAACAGTAAGGCTTGCATCTTCCTGTTGTAGGCATTCTTTCAGAAGCAAGGCTTGCTTTCCTCTTAGTTTAAAAAGATTTACTGCAGAGTAGAAGCATACCATATGGTCTGAAAAATGTGTAGAAAATCGAAGGGCTCTTTCATTCATTTATGTGGAAGGAACTGAAAAACCACTAGCCTTAATCTCAGTATGATAAGCTATTTGTCCATTTGTTTGTTTGTTTATTTATTTATTTATTTATACTTTAAAGTACTTCAAGTTCCTTGATTTAGAATGTGCACTGAGATTTTGTTTTTCCTTTTAGAGAATTTATTTTTATATTTTAAAATTATGCATGTGTGTGTATGTGTGCATGTAGGTATGTGTACATGAGGTACCCTTAAGAGGCCGTAGATACTGGATCCCCTGGACCTGGAGTTATAGGTGGCCATGAGGCATCTGACCTTGGTGTTGGGAATCTTTCCAGCCCCTATGTGTTTTTTAGTGTCACTCACCCTAACAGAATGCAATGGTGTATGGTCAGGATGGTTGACACACAAAGTAGAAAGCACAGATTCATCCTACAGTTCTGTAGTGGCTTCTGTTTCTTTTCAGAGGTGACTCTCCTGCCCTTCTACTCTGCTTTAAGGCAAAAGAGCTGATCTGCCAGATTCATTGATGGTACTTCCTGCCTTCTGGTTCTAAGTCGGGCTCAGCCAAAGAGAAGCAAGTGCTGATCCCAGAAGATTATTAGCCTCCAGCTTCTTCCAGTAAGGCTGCTCTAAACTCCACAGTGCCTTTCATTCTGCTCTGAGCCCTCCAAGCCTGCAGGTTCCAATAGCCCCTTCTCCCTGGCCCTTCACTTCCTTGTTGCTACTAGCTGTGCTTTGTAATTTCCCCGTGGCCGCCCTTATTTTTCTCAATAGTTTCTTTATTAAACTCAGCTCATATTATTCTTGCTGATTGTGATTCAGTGTAGCCCTGCCAGCTCATTTTACAAGTCAAAAATATTAAATGCGTAGAGTGAATTACTGTTAAACTAACCACGAGGCGAATCCCTTTCTACAGGGAAGAATTCCTCTGTAAATCAAAAAACAAGCATCTTTTGTTCTTACTTTCTAAAATCTAGATGTTTATTCACTGAGGTTATGTCAAGCACTGCTGTTTTTCCTATGCTATTTTAAATGCACGACTTTCAGACCTATTTAAAATATATCCCATTCTTCTTCCTCATGAGGCAAGCACAAATATTCAAAGCCATCTACTATTTTGTCCTCCAAGGTTTGTCTTCATCTTGTAAGCTATTCTCTTCCCACTGAGTTCAACAAATACTCCTTCTGGGATAGAATATTCTATTTGCTCACCATCCTGATTTATCTTCTCTGATTACCCTTGGTTAGAGGCACCTAGATTGCCTGACCTGCATGCAATCCACATGAGAATTATAAGCAAGCCCCCCAAAAAAAAAAAAAAACCTGGGGAAAAAGCAATGCAAACTGAATTTATTAGAATCTATGGACTACTAGGTATAATCAAATTCTCAGAAGCTACGTCATGTTAGAAATCCCTTGGAAGATGCATGTATTTGTAGTGTGAAATGAGAGTCACCAGCCATGGTCTGACTAGGACAGAAAAGCTTCAGACCCACCATTCCTGCTCTTGCTGTGGTCACTGCCCCCCAGCCAGCTATACACTATTGAATTCTGTTCATCTTCTAGTCAATCTAAACTCTTGGACATGTGGGGCTGTTAAACTAGTTTGCCCTATTCTGAATGTGTGTAGCCACTGGGTTTTTCTTGCATAAGCTATTCCATGCCATTTGTCTCTGGTTCATTGCTTTTTGGCTGAGAAACTTCATCTTGAACCTTGTTGCTATGATTATAAAATAGTAATCAAAAGCAACTGGGGAAGAAAGGTTTATTTGGTTTATACTTTCATATCACTTTCCACCATTGAGGGAAGTCAGGGCAGGCACTCAAGTGTGAGCTGTACCATGAGGGCCTGCTTGTTGAGGTTTCTGTCCTGCCCAGTTTCCACAGCTGGCAAGTCCCAAAGAAAACCACACAGAGGTCTCCATAAGTTATAAAATGATTGGCCCATTAGCTCATGCTTCTTATTAGCTCTTGTAGTTTATATTAACCCATTATTCTTATCTATGTTAGCCACATGGTTCAGTACCTTTTTCAGCAGGGCAGGTCACATCCTGCTTCTTCGGTGATCTGGGCAGGAATGGGAGGAATGGGCTTCCTTCTTCCCAGAATTCTCCTGTTCTCATCGCCCCACCTCTACTTCCTGTCTGGTTGACCTGCCTATACTTTCTGCCTGGCCAATCAAAGTTTATTTAAAACATGATTGACAGAATACAGACAATTCTCCTACACCAGTGAGCTGTGGCAGGAACCACAGAGGAATGATGCTTACTGGCTTGCTCCTCATGGCTTTCTCAGATAACAGGACTACCTGCCTAGGGGTGGTACCACCCACAGTGGGCTGAGTCTTTCTACATCAAGCATTAGTCAAGAAAAGGTCCCACAGATAAGCCTACAGGCCAATCTGATTGAAGCATTCATTTCAGTTGAGATTCTCTTTTCCTAGGTGACCCTACCTTGTATCACATTGACAAGGAACTAACCAGCACAAACCTCATGATAAAACGAAAACTAAGCAAAGTATAATTAACCCCCCACAAAGTGGATCATATTTCATAAAAGCATTTTGATAAGACTATTCCAGGTTATCAGAGATATCTCAATGGCTCTTCTGTACTCTCTTTCTTTTTCCACACTGTCTGGAACTGGTGCAAATTTGCCGGTGGTCCAGAATCAAAGATGCAGACGAAGATAATTCCCTGGGAGAAAGATTGAGCTATACATTGGAAGTGGTCTAGATATCTTGCAACCTCAAAGTAAAATCCATCATGTGTGTCAACATTTAGTGAGTGAGATTTCAGTCACATGACCATTCCTATCTACAAAGGAGGGTGGGAAACATAGCTGAACATCTATGTGTCTAGGCACAGCTCCATTTAGATACAAGAAGAGAGGGTCCTATTTTGGCAGTTAACTCAGTTTCCATTACTAACCTCACCCTTTTCAACTCTGGTTTATCCTTAATTTATTTGCTAATTCACTAGCTTGTCCACTCATGAGCCATTCATTGAGAACTTAGTGCCGTGAACTAAGATGGACTCTTTCAGTAGGAAGAATGCAAAAATTAATGAGTAGTGATAGTGCCATGAAATAACTGAAACTCTACTTGAAGCTTCTTTGGATCTATAAAAGATTATGACTCCTTTGTGTGTTACTTAATTTACCTATTCCATCCATATTTGATGAGCTAAATATCAATTATCCCTTCCAAATCTATGATCAATATATTGAATAGCCTTTGGGAAGCCACTAGGACTTTTGTCCAGGTTTGCTTGATTTAGCAATGAGATGTTAGGAGGTAAGGCTGTTCAATCACTAAAATTCAACTCAACTCACCCAGTCTGTCCCTAAGGACATCTTTATGGGCTTTGTTAATGACTTGTTAATTTCAGTTTCTTGCTGGCTACCACATTCTTAGATATCCCACTTAGATGTCTCTGCCAGTAATGCAAATCAAATGGCCAGATGTTACTCGTCCCAAGTGAATTCTCAATTCTCATGAACACCACTTCAGTCTTTCAGTCTTCATAAATAGTTCTTTCAATAACCTACTATTGGACCTTGTTCTACAAATTGCTCATTAATATATGGAGATGGAGCACTCTTTTACCCTCTTAAGAATGAGGACCCTCTGGCCTGTTTATGCTTTTAGCACCTCTCAAATCATGGTTCTTCAGACTTACTAAATGTAACCTCACGTTCTACTTTTTTAGGATCTTGGGGTAGATAAGTGGTTCAAAATGGAGAACTTAAAAAAACGTGTTACCTTCTTGTATTCCTTTCACTTTTCTTTATCTCCAGATTATATTATATTACTACTACTATCATATTGCTTTTTGAGACATGATCTCAAGTAGCACAGACTGCCCTCAACTTTGCATGTAACCAAAGATGATCTTGAACTCCTGGTCCTTGCACCTCCACTTCCAATGTGCTAGGGTTATGTGGGAGGCATGGAGGTCCTTGTGCACAAAGGAAAGCACTAAGGGAACCAGGAAATATTAAACACACATGCTTATCCATTTAAAGGAAGGGATGTATAACCTGTTATCTGCCCAGAAGGATGAGAACAGATGTGGTTAATAGCCTAGTGACCTTTGTGCTAACTGTGTTGCCAAAATCACACTGGACCTTCTGCCAGATCCTTATTATGAGATTGTCAATCTATAGAACCTATCTTTATGGAAGATGTAACACATACTTTACAAAGAGTTTTGATGTTGTCATGTCTTATTTAAGCTTTATTGTGCACACGGGATTAACTATCACCAAGTAAGTTTTAACCAAATCATGCTGTGCTTAAATATGCCTAAAATAAACTACTTGGGGTCTGCCTCCCAAAGTTTGAACCAATGCCAGCTACTGAGTTGTGTTGAATTGAACTACCTTCTTGCCTCTCAAGGATTGTTACTTTGATGGCCATGGTTGTTTCAGAGACACCCAGCCCCCAAGGAGTCTACTTCTGATCCCTCTCGGTGCTGAGAGCCCGTCTGTCTTGAACCTGTTCTGGCCTGGTGCATACTGCCACAGTCTTTGTGAGTTCAGGGATGTATCAGGCCTCTTCTACTGGGTTTATAAACTATGGGAACTGGTTTCTTTTTTGTTCTGCCTTTAGTGAGCTCTCTTCACTTGATGCTGGCTCCCTCCCCCATTGGGATCTCCTATCCTTTTCAGCTTACCTACTGTTGTGGGAGGTCCTTCAGCTCCTCCAGCCTATAGCCACTGAGATACCAGCCCATTGGGGCGTGGTCTCTCTCCCTTTAAAAAAGCGGCTACTTCCCTTCTCGCTCTCTTCGCTTCCTGCTCAGTTTCCAGCTACTAGACTCCTTCCTGATTTCGCAGAGGGCTGTTGTCTGGGACGGTTATCTGTAAGTTTTTTCCCCTTTAAATAAATACCACCCTTTTAATCATAATTCCAAACTGGTGTGGCATTGTTTGTGACTTACGCCTTCAACCTACCTTCCCATATGAACCATACTCAAGCCCATTCTGTCACTCTACTCAGCAATTTATTCTTTTTATTCTTGTTCACACCTTGAAGCAGTTCGATCCAGGTTTATATTTTGCCTAGTATTCCCCAGTTCCTTACCTTCTTGCCTGGAAAAATCTCTGAGCATCAGAGTTGAGCTACATATAGATTTGTGATGGGTCTGTAAGTGAATATGTGCATATCTGTTGTGGAATGCCTATTTCTGTCCATACATCCAATCAGCATTTAGGATATTGGCTTATAATTATAATTCAAGGCCCAGGGACTGCTAATCATGTTCAGTAATTTATGTAACAAAGGCTTTGTCAGATGGATCAAGCATCAGAGAATGCAGCCTTGGTTTTTCTTATTTGACGAACTAACTCATCTTGCAGTGGTGAAAGAGACAGGTGGCGTTCACAGCTTCCACCTACATACTTGTCTGGAACGAATGGTGGTTCTGTTCTTAAAAGCTATGCCGTATGAAATGGCAAAAGGTTTAGTGGAACTCAGAACTTCTCCAAGATGACTGGACAAGAAGCTCCTACAATTTGCCCATGATCTTTTGTGAAAGAGACCTGATCTAAGGTGGGGTTCTGTTGTTTAGTTCTCCTCATGTTTACATCAGGACCAGTAGCCTACCAGTCCAGTCTCAGATGCTGCTGGGCGTGTGTCCCGAGTTGGGCTGTCTTTCCTTCATGGTTTTCTTCATAGGGGTGCTTCCTGAGATCTCAGTTTCTCATTTTGCATCTCTAGGTAAAGTTGGGGAAAAGCCACCAACCTCTCCACAGTGTCCAAGTTTTATGTTGCCAGTTGATTTCTCTTTCTTTTGTTAAGAAATTATACTTTTTAGTTAGTTTGTAACACGCTGAGTTTTATAATTGTACTTTTTGTGGTCTTGTTGCTGCTGCCTGTTGTGCAATTCTTGTTTCCTGGAGGGGAGGCAGGGGGTGAAAAGATATGGAGGCAACTACCCAGACTCCGAGAGAGTCCAATACAGAAGCTTTTATTGTTAAAAAGCTTGGGAGTTTTTATGGGGTTAGGGAAAGTAAGCTGCTGCAGGAACGTTTCTGGTTGGTCCTTTTGAAACTGGCAGTTGCTGCTGGCGTGTGTGATTGGCTAGGAGCATGCGTCATTAGTTACCGTGCTTTTGGTCTGCTGACAGATTGCCTTGACCAATTTTGTTTACTCATTATGAGTTTGCATGAGTTTCCTTGTGCTTGCGCTATTGCCCTGCCTCATATAATGACATTTTTATATATGTATTATTCTATTTCAATATTTTTACACCTCATCACCTTTTCATGATCCCCTATCATCTTTGCTACAAGTATTCTGTTTATATTCTTTTATTTTTTCTTTTAATTTCAGAAGTTCTTTATTTGTTTATTTATTGCTGCCTGCACCCCGGTGAGCATGCGAAGGTTAGAGGATACCTTGTTGGAGTCAGTTCCCCTCTTCCTCAAATTCACATCACTGGGCTTGGTGGCAAGCACCTTTACCTACTGAGCCAACTTCGAAGCCCCTGTTTACAGTCTTCTCAATGTCCGATGTGAAGGGCTAGTAAACCTATTGTGAAGATAATAAATATTTTAGGTTTTGGGAACTGGTATGTCTCTGTTTTAGCTACTCTACTGTGTAGTCAAGGTTGTCTAGAGTAACAGGATTTATAGACTGAATCTCTCTATATAAAGCGTATTTATTAGAATGACTGAGGCCCTGCTATCCACAATGGTTGACTGTGAATGAAATATCCAAGAATCCAGTAGTTTCTCAGTCCTCAAGACTGAATGAATGTCTCAGCTGGTCTTCAGTTACACTGGAATACCAAAGAAGTGTGCTTCAGTGTCAGTGAAGGAGTGGTCTTGCTAGCAAGGTGAGGGCAAGCAGCAAAGAGCAAAAAGTTCTCTCTTCCATGTCTTTCTATAGGCTTCCAGCAGAAGGCAAGGACCATATTGGAGCTGGGTTTTCCCAGTTCAAAAGATCTGGATTAAAGATGTGTCTTCCCAATTCAAGAACTGGATTAAAGGTATCTTCCTACTTCATAGGTCAAGAATGGAAGTATATCTTCCTCCTTCAGATTAACCAAGCTCTCACACATATGCCCTTCATTTGGGGGTTTCGATTAATTCCAGATGTAGTCAAGTTGACAATCAAGGATAGCCATCACATCTACTCAGCCATGTAGAGAGAAAGAAGCAAGTAAGTAATGCACAAATAAATGGGTATGTCTGTTTTACAAAAAAATCTAAAAGAGGACCCAATGGACCAGATTTTGCCCACGGGTCAAAGTTTGCCAGTCTTAATTGTGTACTATTTTATTTTTTCTCACTTCTGAGATCCCGTTTTCTAATTTTATATCTTATTAAAGTTGGTTGAAGTGATCGATCTCTTCATCCATCATTTCGGAAGTTTATATTATCTGTTGATTTATTTTATTAAAAAACTTTTTAGTACTCTTAACTAATTTTATTATAACATTTTCATCCATGTATACCATTACCCTTTGCTCAGTAAGCCCCCGTCATGCTCTTGTCCTCATCTTCCTTTCTTGCTGTTCCCCTTCCTCCTTCCAAATAACCTCTCTATATCCTAGTTTTATTTCTGTCACTGTGATAAAATATACTGACAAAAAGCAACACAAGAGATTTTCTTCCCAGATAATCCTAGATTATATCAAGTTGGCAGTTAAAGTTAACCAGTACAGTATAAAAATCTAGATTAGCATGTAAGAGAAAATGTGTTTTTTTCTTATTTTTTCATTACCCTCTCTTGTTCCCATGTCTACCTGACTTAGAACCTGCCTTTTTTCCCACCTAGTCCCTTTTCTGCATGTATTTTAGTATAGATTCCTCATATGAGAGAAAATATGCAATATTTACTTTTCTGAGTCTGGATTATTTCTTATAATATGATGTTTTCCAATTCCATCAATTTCCTTTATGGCTGAATAAAATTCCATTGCCAGTTGGTCCCCAATGAGGCTGCTCCATCCAACTTCTGTTGAACACATTCCAGGAAGCCTTCTGTGGGTTGTTGTTTCCTACACAGCTTCCTGTGGATTTCTTAGTTTGATGATTCTGGTGCATGGTTGGATGTCACTCATTTCTTTCTCCCATATTCTGCTGAACTGCAGAGGAGTGAGTTTGATTCTGTTCATTCTCTGCTGGAAAGACTATTTACAAATTGCAGACTGAGAAGATGACACATTCCTCCAGTGGGAGAAGTTAGGAAGCCCCTACACTTCCTGCCACATCATCTTCCTCTTCCATCCTTCATGAATTCTGGAAATGAAATAATTAAGTAAGTTCCCACCTGTATTCCAATATATAGAGGGAAAATGTTTCTTAATGGAATATTGGGTACTCCAACTTGAAAAACGAATGATCATTAGGTAACTGAGCAAGAACATATTCACTACATGTCTCATTGATATTGAAATGTGAATAGCTAACTGAAACATTTTAATTCCATATATCTGCTACTTGAACTAAGATGCCTATCCTGGGGGAAAGACTGTGCCTGAATCTTGCTTATTTATGACTTCTTTCATCATGGTTGGTATTCTCCAGGGCTTAATTTGAACCCTTTCCTTCCTTTAGAGAAGGAGTTGGCACTCTATAGTCTTTGGATGAAATTTAGGCTATCACTTGTTTTGATTAAGTTTTATTGAAACAGTTATTACCATTAATCTGCATGTAGTCTACGGCTAATTTCTCATTGCAATAACAGAGTGGAACAGTTTCTTTGGAGACAGTATGGTCCATAAAGCCTAAAATATTTACTGTCTAGCTCTTTAGAGATAGTCACTGACTGCTGCTCTGGGAACTATCCATTGCCGTTGTCATGAACTCCATAGAAAAGTGGTTAGTAAGGCATCTTTCATCTTTTTCTCTGAAACCTTGACTATATTTAACATGAACAGAATATCACAATATGGACCACCCTCATTTTAAGTACTTAGCAGCCTCAAGTAACCAGCGGTTCCATGGGGAGCATGGTCTAGATAGCATTGTGCTGAGTTTTATTTGTGGACTTCCTAGAAACACGTTCATAAAGTCTACAGCTTGCATTTTTAACATTGTGAATGTTGTCTAAGTTTACATGCCTAACTTCATGTCATTAATTTTCACTGGATGAATATTAATAATGATTTATTCTTTCTTCTGTCAATGGATACAATGGATAATTGGGTTTTCCCCAAAAATGTGTAATTAGAACAAACATAAGCAAGAGCATTTAAACATCTTTCTCCTGGAGCTGGAGAGATTGCTCAGTGGTTGAGAGCACTCGCTGCTCTTCCAGAGGACACGTATTCAGTTCCTAGTACCCATGTTGGACTGCTCACAACTGCCTGTAACTCCAGCTTCTGGAAGATCTCAAGACTCTGATTTCTCTGGGCACCAGCATGCATACATACCCACATACAGACACAAATATACATACAATATACAGAAATAAAATAAATAAAAATAAATGATAAAATAATAATTCAATAACATAAGTTAAAATGAAAATCAGGTCTAGAGAGATGACTTAGCACTTAAAAGCACTGAGCACTATTCCAGAGTAGCCAGGTTTGATTCCTGGCACCCACATGGCAGTTCACAACAATCTGTAAGGTCAGACCAGGGGATCCAATTCCCTCTCTTGACCTCTGTAGGTATTACATGCATATGTAGCACAGTCATACATGCAGGCAAAACACCCATACGTAGAAAATAAAATAAAGGAAAACATTAAAAAAATAAAAAAACCTTCTTTTCCTGGCACACAAGTTCAAGAGCTTTTTTGTACCTTACAAAAAATCAGAGATAACTGTCTTAAGCCAGTGTTGTAATGCTGTGAAGAGACACTATAACCACAGCAACTTTTATAAAAGATAACATTTAGTTGGGGTTGTCTTATCGTTGAGTCCACTATCATCATGGCAGGGAGCATGGTGGCACACAGGGAGAAGTTGTGCTAGAGAGGTAGCTGAAAGTTCTACATCTAGATCTGCAGGCAGCAGGAAAAGGATGCCACACTGGGCATAGCTTGAGCATCTTAGACCTCTAAGTCAGCCCCTTGTTGTGGAATGTTAGCTTAAGATGTGTTACATTCATTTATGCTGTGGAATATCTGTTTAATGATGCAAAGATGTGCTGCATTCTTTTATGTTGCATTTGTTTAACTCTCTAAAACTGTGTTACTTTGACTGTCTAAAACACCTGATTGGTCCCATAAGGGGCTGAAGTACTGATAACTAGGCAGGAGAGGGATAGGTGGGGCTGCCAGGTAGAGAGAATAAATAGGAGGAGAAAATGAGAGAAGGAGCAAAAAAAAAAAAAAAAAGAGGAGAGGAGGATGCCAGGGGCCAGCCACACAGCCAGTCATGAAGTAAGAAGGAAAGAAAGGCAGAGAATAGAGGTAAAAACCCAGAGGCAAAATGTAGACAGGATAATTTAAATTAAAAACTGGCTAGAAACAAACTAAGCTTATGCATTCATAAGGAAGAATTAGTCTCCATGTATTTATTTGGGAACTGGGTGGTGAGCCCCCAAATAATAATAATAATAAAAAAAATCCAACAACATTTTCGAGTACCAATGTGAGGCTCAAATATCCACCTAGGTAGGGTGTGAGAAAGCTTTAAAAAAAAAAGACATGACCTTGAGATTTCAGTCCGGTGCTCCATTGTGGGTCTCTGTCTCAGTCTCCTTTCATCGCCTGATGAAGGCTAATATTCAGGAGGGTGCCTATATGTTTTTCTTTGGGTTCTCCTTCTTATTTAGCTTCTCTAGGATCATGAATTATAGACTCAATGTCCTTTATTTCTGGCTAGAAACCAAATATGAGTGAGTACATCCCATGTTCCTCTTTTTGGGTCTGGCTTACCTCACTCAGGATAGTGTTTTCTATTTCCATCCATTTGCCCGCAAACTTCAAGAAGTCCTTGTTTTTTACTGCTGAGTAGTACTCTAATACGTATATATTCCATACTTTCTTCATCCATTCTTCCGTTGGTGGGTATCTAGGCTGTTTCCAGGTTCTGGCTATTACAAACAATGCTGCCATGAACATAGTTGAGCATATATTTTTGTTGTATGATAGGGCATCTCTTGGGTATATTCCCAAGAGTGGTATTGCTGGGTCGAGGGGTAGGTTGATCCCAAATTTCCTGAGAAACCGCCACACTGCTTTCCAAAGTGGTTGCACAAGTTTGCATTCCCACCAGCAATGGATGAGTGTACCCCTTTCTCCACAACCTCTCCCTCAAAGGCTATCAATGGTGTTTTTTATTTTAGCCATTCTGACAGGTGTAAGATGGTATCTTAAAGTTGTCTTGATTTGCATTTCCCTGATCGCTAAGGAAGTTGAGCATGACCTTAAGTGTCTTTTGGCCATTTGAACTTCTTCTGCTGAGAATTCTCTGTTCAGCTCAGTGCCCCATTTTATAATTTGGTTGATTAGCCTTTTAGGGTCTAGTTTCTTGAGTTCTTTATATATTTTGGAGATCAGACCTTTGCCAGTTGTGGGGTTGGTGAAGATCTTCTCCCAGTCAGAAGTCAGGAGCAGAAGGAGAGAGAGCACGAGCAAGGAACTCAGGACCGCGAGGGGTGCACCCACACACTGAGACAATGGGAATGTTCTATTGGGAACCCACCAAGACCAGCTGTCCTGGGTATGAAAAAGCCTGGAATAAAACCAGACTCGCTGAATATAGCGGACAGTGAGGACTACTGAGACCTCAAGAACAATGGCAATGGGTTTTTGATTTTATTGCACTTTCTGGCTTTGTGGGAGCCTAGGCAGTTTGGATGCTCACCTTACTAGACCTGGATTGAGGCGGGTGGTCCTCGGACTTCCCACAGGACAGGGAACCCTGATTGCTCTTTGGGCTGATGAGGAGGGGGACTTGATCGGGGGAGGGGGAGGGAGATGGGAGGCAGTGGCGGGGAGGAGACAGAAATCTTTAATTAATAAATAAATAAAAGACATGACTCTTTAAGAGTCTCTGCAGTACAGCAGAGCACTTAAATGGTCTTTTTTCACCATAAGTAGAAACAAACAAAAACTAAGTAAAAAGCTGCCACAGTACAGGGCCCTGCATTCCATCTGTGGGGTTGAATACAGTTCTCAGTCACCTCTGACCAGGCTGACAGCTTTGCCTTTCACAACCCAAGAAGCAGGCAGAAGTAACCACCAAAGCCATGGTGGAGGTCCTAGCTGTGCTACTTAGCACTTTAAAGGCTCATGTGGCCAAAAAGGACTAGAGATAGGCAGTAAAGGAGGTACACACACAAAAAACCCTCTAAACAGGTTACAGTATGTATAACGATGTGCGTAGCCTTGAGAAAGAAAGAATATGGGTATCGACAGTCATAGGAAGAAAGAAATAGTTTGAAAAATAAAGTCTTTAGAGAGAGAAGTAAAGTAATGTAAAAAATAAGCCACATAGAGATGGAAAATATACAGGAAGTTTGGATCCTCCACGTTCCTGCTTTGACCTTGAATTTTTTGAATGCTGATGGGGCAATGACAGCTGCTCACAGCCATAGGACTGTGAACTGGACTGCTAAACTGGACCAACCGAGATACTTTAGGGCTACCTTACCTTTAAAAAAGAAGTAAAAAAATGTCACTTTGAATATGAGGTTTTGTTTTTATTTCCACAGAAAACAAGAGGCTGTGAATTCCTTCAGGGTTGACATGGATGAGGTTTGATGGGGGAGACCTCCTGCATCTTGACAGGTGATATATATCAACAACGGTTCTAGCTGGTCTGCCCAGGACTTAGCCCTTATCTCAATTATCTCAGGGACCCCAAAGATGCCTTCACCTACAGACAACGGGAAGCAGTCCAGAGAAAATAACGCTCATATTCCCAAGTGTTGGAGTGTGGGTAGTTTTTGGTTATTTGGTGGGTTATGGATGTTTGTTATCATTTAGAAGAATACAGGAATATAGGATAAAAGAAGCTATTAATTTCAGATATTTTGTATTGTATGAATTTTGGTATATTGATACAAATTTAAAGTTTTTTTGTTATACTGTATATACATTTCTACTCTTGTTTGGGTTGTTTTGTTTATCCAGCTCATATAAAAATGCAATGTATAATTAAGAAATGAGGTTAGTAGTTAATCTATAATAATCAAACTTGTAGGCACATTAGTTAGGTTTTCAAGGTTAAACAGCTATATTTTAGACAGAAAGATGATTTTCAAACATTTTAAAGACCTACAGAATATGGTATTTAAGATGTTTAATAACCTTGAGGTTTTTCATGACAATGAGACACATTTGCTCCTGGCAGCACCAATTTACTTCATAAAGGGATTATGGGAATTGAGGAAACTCCATATGGAGTTTGCTTTCAACATGGCAAGACTAGATATTTGGGTAAGAAACTGGTCTTGACTGCTAACATTATGTTGTATAGACTGAACCAGTGAAATACAGGAAAAAAGACTGTTGAAATTTGCCAAGACAAAGCAGGCCTGTTCTTCAAGATTCCTACTTCACAGAACAGTCGGTCAGATACTTTGCAAATACAAGGCAGGAGGATCCTTCAAATTTCCTGCATCATTGAAAAGTCTGCCAGATATTCTAGGCCTGTAGGCCGAAGATGAATGCCCTAATGTCGTATAGGAACTTTGTGTGACTGTCCAGGCAGCCAGATGTCTCTAGTTTTGTGATTAAGGTCAAAATGTAAAGTACTGGTTCTAATTTACATTCTCATCTTTCAGGTACAATCATCAACTTCAGTTTTATGGTAATAATTTTCCTTTTTAAATGTATGTGTGTCTCTTTGGGGTATGCACATGGTATATGCGCACATGTGTGAGCACACCTGTACACACATATGAAGGTCAGTGAAAGACATTTGTGGTTTCCTTTATTGCTTCTACCTTATTTTTTGAGACAAGGTCTCTTACTGAACTTGTCACATGCCATCTTGGCTAGGCTGGCTAGTCAGGACGCTCCTAATATCTACTCTGCCCTCAAAGGTGGGGTTATATAGGTATGCATGACCATACATTTACTCTTACCAATGGAGCTGTTCACCATTTAAAGGTGCTTAAAAAAACCATTTTAAACACATAAGACTCCTAAAGAAAAATATTTTTATTTTGCTTATCTATTATTATTTTATGTGAACATGTTCTCTCTCTCTCTCTCTCTCTCTCTCTCTCTCTCTCTCTCTCTCTATATATATATATATATATATATATATATATATAATGTTCATGCCTGGAAGAGCTGAGGCACCTGGGGTGTCTTGTTGAAAGGATGGAGATAAGTGTATAGCAGATGAATATTCATGTGGGATATTCTAGACTAATGGATGGGCAAAGCTAATTGTAGGTAATGAATAGGAGTGGGAAGATGCTCAGGGCTGCCAAGTCTTTCAGAAAAATATAAGACCTAAGTAAAAGTAGGCATCCACAATTAAAAACTCCACATACTAAAAATTCCTCCATTTCAAGAAAAATTAAAAAAATTAAAAAGAATCAATAGAAGAAAACACAGGTGATGTCTTTTAGAAGAGTTGAGTAATGAATTACTAATTGAGAAGCCACTTAAAGAGATTTTAGATTACATATTAAAATTATATTGTGCAATAGATTATATCACAAATCTCCAAACATGTTTTGCTATTGTTCTATAAAAATATTTTATTTATACTTGCAATTAATGCATGTGTGTGTGTGTGCGTGCATGCAAGCATGCCTGCTTGTTTGTATTTGCACCAAGTGTACACAGGTGCCTACCAAGGCCAGTAAAGGACATTGCAGTCCCATGACTAGAGTTACAAGTAGTTGTGAACTGCCCAGTGCAGCGCTGAAACTGAAAACAGGTCTTCTGCAAGAGCAGCGAGTATTCTTAATGTCTAAGCCATCTCTCCAGGCCAATGTTTTTCTCTTCTCCTCTCCCCTTCCCTATCCTTCCCTTCCCTCCCCTCCCTGTCCTTTCCCTCCCCTTTCCCCTCTCTCTTCTTATTTTCCTTTTTTAATTGATTTTTATTGAGCTCTACATTTTTCTCTGCTCCACTCCCTGCCTCTCCCCTCCCCACTTCAACCCTCCCCCAAGGTCCCGAGGCTCCCAATTTACTCATGTAGATTAGGTCTATGTAAGACTCTCTTAGTGTCCTCATTGTTGTCTAAGTTCTCTGGGTTTGTTTTCCTTTTTTTAGACAGAGCCTTGCGTTGTAGCCTCCTAGGCTGGCTTTGAACACAGTATTACCTAAGACTTGACTTGAACTCAAGACAATTCTCCTGCTTCGGTTCTGAGCTTATAGATATGTCCCTGCATGCCCTGCCTTCCTGAACTTTTGTTTGGCCAGAAATCCAATGAGAAAATACCTAGGATGGATGAAAAACTAGAAAAGGGTTTTGTCATGCACATCATAAGAACAAAACAGAAAAAAATAGTACAGCAAAATGAATAGGGCTTTAAGCATTTAAAATAATGATCAAGCTTACCAAATAATAATAGGCAAATTGAAATACATCAAAACAATTTCTTATCCATAGACAGACAAACATTTGGCAGTTTTCCAGCATGTTATGTGTGCAAGCCAGAGATGGAAGGAGGGCCACGAGACAGTGGTAAGTAGGTAGGCAAAACCCTATGTCTCATAGGAGTTTCATAACCTCCAATGAAACCATAGACTCAATCACTCTGAATTCCTAGGGATTTCTCCTCTAGTAATCTATGGAAAAAATACTTCTGCATAATCGTGAAGAGACAAAGGTACAAGATTATTGATGGTAGTGAGACTTAAAGTAGCAAAAGTTTGAGAAAGATCCAATCACACACGACACAGAGATCATTTAAAATAATCTGTGACCCGTTCATATCGTAGCATTTTAAAATTTATCATTATGTGTGTTTGATGTATGGGGGGGGGGCATGTGTTTGCCTCTGTGTGCATGGGAATGCCAGATGACAGCATCATGGAGTGGATTCTCCCCTTCTACCTTTACATGGGTTCCAGGGCTCAAACTTGGGTTTTCAGGTTTGCAAGGCAAGCACCTTGCTCACTGAATAGTTTCACCTCACTAATATTCAATTGTGATGTGGGATTCCCCTCTGTATGCTATGAATATGTTATATTGCCATTTGTTAATAAAGAAGCTGCTTTTGACCAAAAGTTTAAAAGAATAGAGCCGAGCTGGAAAAGATAGATGGAGAGAGTAGGTGGAGTCAGGGAGACGCCATGTAGCCACCAGAGGAAAAAGATGCTAGCTGCCAGCTAGAACCTTGGCAGTAGGCCACAATTCTGGTGGTAAAATATAAAATAATAGGAATTGGTTAATTTAAGATGTAAGAGCTATCTGGAAATATGCATAGGCTAATAGGCCAAGCAGTGTTTTAATTAATATGGTTTCTGAGTGATCATTTCTGGTCTGGGCAGCTGGGAACGAATGAACAGCTTCAGCTAACACAATTGAAATGTTGTCAAATGCCTAACTTGAAAATAAAGGACAATGGATGCTCTATAGCTAATTGGAAACATAGTCATACACAGCAAACAGATATTTCCAGGGAACACATTAAACTGCGTTCTCAGCATACATTCCATGGAGTTTAGTTTGAGAAGTTAAGGACTGTTCCTGGAAGGAAGCAAACTACTCCTTGGGGAGCATTGCAAAGGAAGATGGATACTGCTGACATTTGTGGGACCCAAAGGACAAGTCCAGCAGTGCCTACATGCCATGTGTGGAAATAGTTAAAAACAGCAAATTACACTAACAGACTAGCAAAGAAAATGTATCTTCTGTCCCAAATTGGACAGATGCATCTGTGTTATGATTTTGAAGACTGGTTTGATCCGTAGATTCTTTGGGTTCTCCATCTCTTGAGCCCTAGGCAATACAGAGGCAACAAAACTAGCCTGTACTTTGACCAAGTTATATGAATTTAAGTTACACTGTGCTATGGGCTGATGGGCTGAATCCCCATCTCCAATTGATTCACTGAAGCACTAACTGCCAGTTATATTTGGAGTAAGTAAGCAATTGAGGTTAAATGAGATTGTAGTGGTGAAGCCATGACCCTATGGGATTTATGCCTTTGTTTTTTTCTTCTAAAATTAATTTTTAAGTGTGTGTGTGCGTGTGCGCGCACGCGCGCGCGCGCACACACACACGTCAGTTTAGATGGCTGCTGAGGGCTGAACTTGAGTCCATGGTCCATATTCTTAACAGCTGAGTTGTCTCTCGAGCTCTCCCACCCTTTAAAATTACATTTATGTATGTATTTACATACATATGTACGTATGCCCTATATACATGTGTATGTATGTATGTATGTATGTATTTGTGTCTGTATGTGTTTATGTGTGGGAGGCAGGTGCGTAGTACGAAGTGTGTGTGGACATCAGGGAACTGGTTTCATGTTTTCACCATGTGGATTCTAGGGACCTAACTTAGGACTTTGGGTTTGGCTTTTACCTGCTGAGCAATCTCGCCAGCCCAGACTAATGTCTTTAGAAGAGGAGACAGGAGAATTCAGAGTTTTGTCTGTGTGTGGCAGTCTACAAGCTGATGGACACACACTGGTTTACAGGTGAGTGTGATGTCACTTACAACTGGCCTGCAGTGTGCCTTGCCTCCTCGGAAGCCATTTTGTTGGAGGCTGTGAATGTGAGAACACAATAGTAGTTCAATTCTGGATGACTGAACAACAGGAGTGTCCCTAAAGTGATTTTGATGATGAACTCCAGCTTTTGTGGAGAAAAAGGCTAGGATAAATCAAGGAGATTCATAATGTTTTAAATAGGGGAAAGTGTGCTGTTGAATAAGGATGTCAGTGCTAACTAGATAATGTGAACATACTGTAGCCCTTCGGGAAGCTTGTTACCCTCAGTTGAACTAGTGCTTACAAAGGTTGAAACAGTGAGCTTTTATGTGGGTTGAATGGAAAGCGGAATTATTCTGGAAAAATTGGGGACAATCCTAGGCTAAGAAATATGCTATTATGTATCACAATGAAAGAAGAAAAGAACCCTTTCTATTTTGATCAAAAGACTCAGGGAACCATGACGAGATTTAATCTAACTCCATACTTGGTGCATTTGATACACAAAATTGAATGTAAAAAGCTTCCTTTGGAGTCATTTTATAGTGATCCATTCAAACTCTAGAGACTGGAGACACTGAGGACCCAGGGAAATAAAAATGTGCAGGCCATTGTCTGTGAGGCTGTCTTTAGAGTTGGTTTCTTGAGTTGGTCCAATATTTGGGTTTTGTTGATCTGTTACCCTTCCATCCTGTCCTACTTGTGACCCATTGCCAGCACTGAGAAGACATTATCTAGGATGGGAAGAAGAATCTGTAGCCTAGAGATGAAATACTTAGTTCACTGTTGCATAATGCTCCATCATGCAATTACCATGACTTAAGTATCTCATCTACCATTGAGAGGTGTTTGAATTGGTTTCCTTATTACTCTATTTGTTGCTAACATGAGTGCAATTCAATTTATATGATTATAAATTTTTCCTAGTGAACACAGGCAAGAGTTTTCTAGGTTGTATTTCTTATATTTTTGGTTGTGAGCCTAGCCCTTAATGGCTGAGCCATCTCTCCAGCCCCTAGGTTGTATTTCTAAAAGCAGAATAAATTGATACTACATTAGGCACATACTATCTTTTCAGTAGATACTTCAGATAACTATTTTAAAGTGGATACTCAATAGAATGACAATTAAGTCTGCTAATTTGTATGTGATTTTCAATTTTCCCATGAATAATATAGGTTTTTCCAATTCTTACATCCTTTAATTTGTCTGTCTTAAAATTCAGTAGTGTGAGTCTTCTTAGTTTGTTCTTTTTTTCCAATTTGTCCAGTCAGTGTGCTGTGTATTTCTTTAGAAATTTTAGAACCAGTTCAATAGCATCTATAAAAATCATCGATGCAATTGTTATTGATATTAATATGTTGAATTTTAAGGTTACAAGGTGTGGACAAGAGTCTTCAACATGCTATGTATAGTGTTCATTCTACTTGCATGTTGCTAGGCTTCTCATGAAGACAAACAAGAGGAAGCAGTCTCAGTGTCTTTCCCCTCAACTTGCAGTAAAGACAACTACATGTCACATGTCTATCTGGTTCTGAAAATTCTGGGCTCCTTTTTGCTCAGGGCCTCGAAAGCCTCATGCTGAACTTTCCTCCCCACTGCCTTCCCTAAACCCTTAGGCTGGCAGCTCGGAACTAAGAAAGGGCCAGATGTAAGGATTTATACCCATACTGTATGCTGGCTTAGATTTCCTTTCCACAGACTTTGGAGATTCAATTAAAAGAATTTTGAGAGTCTTGAGGAATCCTCTTAATACTGAGTTTACCTTAAACTACTGGTTTCGCTCTCTGCAGAAAATAACACTGTATAAAACCGAGACTATCAGTGAAGTAGGTGGTAAGAAATGTACGGCATCTGACTAGATAGGCTTTTTATCTTTTAAGATGCAAAGCATAGGACCGTGGAGCTAAGTCTTGTTCAGGTATGTCATTAAAGTCTGTGTAATCTGTCCCTGGGAACACACTGATCTACTCAGTGCAACAGGCCATTTCCAAATTTTTAGACCAGGCTGAGGATGTAGCTCAGTGGTAGATCTCTTGCCTAGTATGTCTGAGACCCTGGTTTCAATGCCTAGTACCTCAGAAAACTGTTGACACACCAATGATTTAACCCATACTTTGTAATGTGGTGGGTTACAATCTAGAACTATCAACTTAATTTTACATTTATTTGTTTTTAGGTATATTGGCTAATCTTTGTAACTGGAGGTTTCTCTGCCCTACCCTGTTTTGTAGCCACTTCCAAATAATCACTCAGAGGCTTTTATTATTAATGCTTGACTAATAACTCAGGCCTATTACTAATTACCTCTTACATTTAAATTAACCCATATTTCTTTTCTTTTCTTTTCTTTTCTTTTCTTTTCTTTTTTTTTTGGCTTTTTTGAGACAGGGTTTCTCT
This sequence comes from Alexandromys fortis, assembly GCF_014885135.2. NCBI lineage: Eukaryota > Metazoa > Chordata > Mammalia > Rodentia > Cricetidae > Alexandromys > Alexandromys fortis. The sequence goes on from NW_026067999.1 coordinate 2,123,673, forward strand.
GTGGCTTTGGAGCCTGTCCTGGAACTAGCTCTTGTAGATCAGGCTGGTCTCGAACTCACAGAGATCCGCCTGCCTCTCCCATATTTCTTTTTTAAAAAAATTGTTAGATAATGTGAGCCACCATGTGGTTGCTGGGAATTGAACTCAGGACCTCTGGAAGAGCAGCCAGTGCTCTTAACCACTGAGCCATCTCTCCAGCCCCCCTATTTCTATCTATGGTTTTTCCACATGGCTCAAGGCTTTTTTAACCTAATTCTTTAACACGTCGTGCGTGTTCAGCAGCTGACTGGCTGGCATCTCTCCTGACTCCACCCGTCCTCATCTGATTCTCAGTTTAATTGTTCTACCTAACTTTATCCTGCCTAGCTACTACTGTTCAAACAGATTTTATTATTAACCAATGAGAGAAATACATATTCACCGCCTACAGAAAGATCATCCCACCGCAAATCTTGGTTACCATCAACTTGACACACCTGGAAAGAGGGAACCTCAATTGAAGAATTGCCTCCAATGGAGTGGATGGTGGTGCATTGTTTAACAAATTGGCAGTTAGTATAGGAGGGCTCAGGGGCAGTACTGTTCGTAGGAAGGTCAGTCTGGGCCATATAAGAGAGGTAGCTAGCTGGACATGAGCTTGAGAACAAGCCTGTAAGCAGCCTTCTTCCATGGTTTCTTCTTCAAGTTCCTGTCTTGGAGTCTCTCAATGACGGACTGTATTAGATAAAATAAATGCTTTCCTTTCCTAGTTTCTTTGGGTCACAGCGATTTATCATAGTATCAGAAAAGCCAAATAAGGTTCTCCTCTCTCCTGTTTTTTGTGTGCATGTATGTATGAATGTTTATATTTGGAGTGTGGGCACATGCGAACCATGATATGTATATGGACATCAAAGGAAAACTTCAAATATTAGCCCTTGCTTTCTACCTTATTTGAAACATGGTATCCAATATGTTTATCCCTGTGTACTCCAGTCTAGCTGGCATGAGTTTCCAGGGCCTATCTTGTATTCACCTCCCATCTCATCATAGGAACACTGGGATTACAGATGCATGCTACCACGCTCAAATTAACCTTGGCCCTGGGACTTTGAACTCAAGACCTTATACTTGTATAGCACTGCCTTAACTACTAAATCATCTCCCTAGCATGGAAAGGGCTTTTCATCTGTGAAGCACACATGACAATGGAGATTATATTATTTTCCTGTTAGGGTTACAACAGAGAATTGGTTCTGGGCTCTAGATGATATCAAGGAGTATAGACTTCTTCCCATCTGAAGCTGCTTGTGGGAATTCTATCTACTCTGGGATAGGAAGGAATTCCGAGCTTTTGGATGTGTGGATGCAGACTGGATTATCTCAGCCCTACCTTACCTTACAGTCAGTTCACCAAGGGAGCCTTCTTAAAACCATTCTGATGCCAGCGACACCACTGACTAATTGAATCAGAACCTACTGGACTGGGCCCCAGGCAATAGAATTTTGTAAAATCTAGCCACATGGTTTTACTATGCCGCTAGAGGAAAAGAATCAGTGCTACCAATAATAAAGCCCTTCATTGCTGACCCATCTCTGGAGTTGGATGGCTGATAGGCCTGCCAGATGGGTTAGGTTCACTGTTTGCTCACAGATTTTAGATCCCATAACTACTTAATATGGAGCAAAACCAAGGCACTGGCTAAAACTGAAAGCAGTCATCGCTTAGGCTAAACTTTGTGTCATTCCCCTTTTTCTCCTGCTATTTCCTGCCTCCTAAGTGAAAAAGCTATCTGTGTGGGTGTTGGTAGGAGTTGGCCTTTAGCAAGCCACTGTGTTCATTTTCATCTTACTTTTCCCTCACAGTTTTCCCCGCATATTTGGAGTTTTGTTTACATGTTTGTGTGGTTGATGGGCAACAAATATACATTGGATAGAGGAATTCTAATGTGTCTTCTTTTATCTTGATGCAGAAAGGATCTGTTTTAGCAACACTGTCAGCCTCTTGTCTATGTAAGTAGAGAGTTTCTGATGATGTTAAGTAGTGCCTGAGGATTTTTTTTTTTCATGAATAATGTTAGCCACAATCAATGGCTGGGCATCAGTTACTTGCTTGCTGTAATTAATGTCCTTGCAACAGTGCTGCCAAGTAAGCAGTACTGGTGACATTTTCCAGATTAGGCCGTGGCCTGTCTATGGTTGTGTAGGTTGGGTAGGAAAGACTAGTCTAGTTCAACAAATGAAGTATGTAAAATGCCACTTTCTTCAGTACTAACAGCTGTGGTTTTTATTATGAGCTTCTGATTATATTGTATAGTAGAAATACAATCTTAATTCCCTTGGCACTGGCATTTCCCCCTTCCTCCTAGGCTACACTCCTTTTTTTTAGAGGAAGAAGGTGTCGCATGATAATGAATGAACAGATGGACTAGGAGCCTCTGTGTCGCTGCTGTTCCTTCCCAGGCTGCAGAGAGGTAGCGGTCCTCTTCATCTTTTGTTATTGGTCCACAAAGGCTGCTCTATTTCGATTTCTGGGGCTTTGCACAAATAGGCCAGATTCTCTTCCTTATAGATTCTCTGTTCAGGTCTCGAGGAATATTTTACTTTAAAAGGTGCTTACTGAAGTATAACTTGCATAAATGAAAATACACATATCAACAATGCAGCTCACTAAACTTTGGCCAGTGTTTGCAATTGCATAATTCATGCCCGTGTGAAGATGTAGGACATGTCCTTCACTGTAGAAAATTGGTTTCATGTTCCGTTCCAATCACCAGACCATCCCCACATACTCTTTTACTTATTATTACTATATCATGGTTGGGCTTTGCCACCGCGACATGCAGGACCAGGGGTGTTGAGCTCTGCTACTCACTAGCCAGTTGCTTTTGGGCAAGTCTCATTACTTTGTTGAGCCTCCCTTTCAGGGATGTTCAAGTGAGAGGATTACATTGACCTATCCCTTCCTGCTAACTCCAAAATCATTAGGAATCAATGCTTGTGGCTTCCAGCAAAGGGACAAGAACAGTGTGTGTATACATAAAGATCTTGGCAACAATTCTGGACATGCTAGCTGCCTGAAACACATGGAGGATTACAACTGTGTTTATTTTTGCTTTTATGGGGAGTGCAAGCTCACTTTGAATCTCAGAAGCAGGAAACAAGAAGGAATAGAAGTGGCTTAATGTTTATTTGCGAGGAAGTCTTGACTGTGGATTAAAAGAAAGGAAGTGATGCGTCTCTTGTGTGTAAGCATAGAAATAGGAGTTTTGAAATAAATTCAACTTTGGTGATATTCTCAACACCAGCACTAACCAATAACAAAATGATAGTTTATACTGGCACTGGTATGGAATGGTCTAACTCCTCCAAAGAACATGAGTACATTCAAGTTTAATTCCGAAGTTATATAAATGATAATACCATGTCTTGCCAAGCTCCAGTGTTAACAATAAGCCAATATGTAACTGGAATGTGTGTATTGTATTTTAGAATATTTCTAAAGTGCTTCTATTATCCTACTATAATAAGTATTAAAGGTAAGGTTGGTATATGACAGTCCCCAATGAAGATAAGTATTTTACTCAAGGTCAGAAAACTAGCTAGGAGAGTAGTTAGCTGTGTCCTACAGCAGTTTAATTAGATGTTATTTCAGGATTCATTTTTCTACAGCTTACTGCTTCCAAATGCAGTCTATAATTTTGAGGTGCCTTGTTTATTCTGTCACGAAGCTATTATTTTGACAGAAATGTTTGTTCCGCTGCTAACTTTTTGAAAACTGTCAAACTTTAAAGTTTTTCCTAGAAAGAATTATGACGAGGACACCAAGAGGGCTTTGCTTCGTGGAGTCCCCGGGAAAAAGTGACTGAATCCGCTTATGCTGAGATCCTACCTTTGACACTCGGAAGCCTGACATGAATACCAAGCGAAAAGCTTTCAGAGTGAGAGATTCGCAGAGATTCTGTAGGGTGACTATATTAGTCTACCCGAGTGGCTGTCAAATTATCTTCAGCTGGCTAAATTAGAAATAATAGAAATCTTTTTCTCATGGTTCTAGAGGTCAGGAAGTCCATAGTCAAGTTGCCAGTAGATTTGGTATTTTAAGGGTCTGGTATCGGCTTCTGCTGTGTCTTGATATGGCAGAGGCCAAACCAGTTCCTGAGCTGGATTGATACCAGTGAAGAGTAAAAAGGAACACTTCATCCTGGAGTAGTTTGGAGCAAAAGTGAGCCCAAAGTTGAGTTCTCTACTTCTCTCTCTTGCTATGTCTTCTTCCGGTAGCTTGTGATTGCATGCTCCAGAGCACTGTCCTGTGTGTGCCCGTCCCCATCCAAGACCTTAGCCCGGGAAATAGTATGTGGAAAGAATGCTCCATAGCCTTTTACAGAAATCTCTAATGAAGTTTTGCAAGTGACCTCAGTTGACCCGGAATAGCATTCAAAAGAGTTGCTATCAACCTCTAGCCACGTGTTTCTTCCAACTTCTGTGGTACATAGTTGTTTTATTTAAGGTTACTTTCTAGTTCTTGGCTGCTTTCAGCATATGATTACCACAACACACACACACACACACACACACACACACACACACACACAGAGAGAGAGAGAGAGAGAGAGAGAGAGAGAGAGAGACAGACAGACAGACAGACAGACAGACATGATTCTGGGTCAGGGGCATGAAAGAATACATAATTTGAGATTAAAATTAATATTCAGATTGGGCTATAACAACTGATTACACAAGTAATTTGAAGGCTAGTATTGTTGGATACATTGTTTCATTTAAGGCAGACTAAACAGGCTAAGCACACAGTAGGACAGCAGACTGACTGCATAGGTATTTTTTGTTTGTTTGTTTGTTTTTCAAGGCTGAATTTCTCTGTGTAGCTTTGGAGCCTGTCCTGGCACTCGCTCTGTAGACTAGGCTGGCTTCGAACTCACAGAGATCCACCTGCATCTGTGTCACGAGGGCTGGGATTAAAGGCGGGGGTCACCACCATCTGGTTTGACTACATACTTTTAAACGGTCTCAAGGTACATTTTTAACTTGGCTGCAAGCTCTGGCAAAAGTTAAGTTTCTAAAGGCAAGAGGCATTTTCAGGAAAAGTTACCCCTACACTGGAACTCATTTCTAAGGACACTGATCTCATTTCCTGAACGTCTCACCTCTTGACACAGCACAGTAGGGATTGGGTTTCTACCTATGGATTTTTGCTGGGGGCGGGGAGGAGACACAGACATTGAGACCATAGCAGATGATGGAAGAAAGTGTGCTAATTTCATTATTTTCACTCAGGGTATTAATTTGTCATCAGTTCTGTAAGTCTTCCTTTTATTAATTATATTATTATTATTATTAGTGTGTGTGTGTGTGTGTGTGTGTGCATACCGGCAGATGTCACAGAATGAGGGTGGAGGAGCTTGTTGTCTCTTTCCTCTTTTAGTGGGAACTTAGGAATGAACTCAGGTAGCCAAGCTTGCTTCTTTGGGTAAAGTCCTAGACTTTTTATTTTGAAAAGGAGTCTAGTGTGTTAAATGATTACTTAAGTCTTTGCTGGCCCCATAAAATTGCCTGCAGCTTAATTCTGTTCCCTTGCCCTTCTGCAAATGTCTGCAATGTTTCTTTTTTAATGGAGACACCTAATAGTAGGGCATAAATTAAAGCAGCGAGGGAGAAGCTGTCTTAGGGGAGAAATTGCTATAAACATATCACCCATTAGTTACAAGTGAAACAGCCAAACATCTCGGGAAGGCTTGAGCTGGGCTCTTAAGTTTGGCACTTAGGAGCCCCGTGGCTTTAAGATTTCTTAGTTTCTTCATAGGTAAATTGAGAAAACCCATTTCATGTTCTCTTATATGGGTGGTCTCAAAAAATACACCTGTAGAGCATCTTGGTGGTTACCGGGAGCAGCAAGAGTTCAAGTATGAAGAACGAACTGTGAACAAAGCTCAGGAAGCAGGAAGCAGGATGCGGAGGTACGGGGCCAGTTTCAGGGGCATTCATTAGAGGCCATATGGCTCCCTACTTTTTTCAAACATCTCTGCACCGCTGTGTGTCCGCAGGAATGTCTGCTTCATGCTTCATTATGCCTGGCCCAGAAAGTAGAAATTGGAAGCCCTTAATTGTATGAGTCATAAAACCAGAGCCACTCTGCATATAATGGAAGGAGGAATTTTTATAAGAATTGGGTATTATCGATGGAAGAGGAGCTGGGAAATCAACAGGAGGTGTGAGCTGAGGGGTCAGGAGCAGGTCGCCCACCAGACCTGGCTGCTATGGCTGATGAGTCAGAGCTTCCTAGGAACTCTGGAGCAGGTCAGGTGACTGGAGTCAGAGCATGGGTGGGGGATGGGGAAGTGGGGCTGGTGACGTTGCCCTGGGAAGTTGTGGCTCTCTGTGGCTGTTGCCCTGGTAGGCTTGCAGAGAAGCATCTGGTGGGGAGCTTGGAGTTACTGTTGGAGGACAGAACTAGAGTGCAGGATGTGGAGGTGAGGACAATGAGGAGCAGGCACAAGCCGAGGCCACCTCTGCTTCTATGTTTCACCGTCTCTAGCCACTGTGCCTTTGGAGCACAGTAAGCCACTCCCCTCCTGCTCCCGGCCTTTGTGCAATCTCATCTGTGCTGACCTGGCACGAAAAGTGGGGGATGCGACAACCCACTACAATATCCGACAACATTTCCAAAGCACATGCAGACTGAATAAGGAGGTCTGTCATCATCCTAGGTGTGAGGAACCAAGACCCTCACTTCATAATAGCAGCACTGGAGACTCAGAGGCACTTAATTTTACAACCTTCCAAAGCTGAAGTCAGTTCGGAACGGCAGGCACGCTGCTTCAGTGAACATAATAGTCTTTGCAGTCTTAACCAAGTGCCTCCCTCCTGTCCCCCTCCAGGTCTTTACCACTTAGGTTCATCTTCTTTCTCTACAAAACAAAACAAAACAAAGCAAAGCAAAACACACCCACAGGTTCATCTCTACGTTTTACATCCATTTTATTTTAAATTTAATTTTATGTTATGTATATGGATGTTTTGCCTGTATGTATGTCTCGCATACCTGGTGCCTAAAGAAGCCGGAAGAGGGCTTTGGATTTCCTGGAGTTGGAGTTGCAGGTGGTTGTGAGCCACTTTGTGAGTGCTGGGAATTGAACCCTGGTCCTCTGGAAGAGCAATCAGTGCTCTTAACTGCTCCATCACATCTCCAGCACCCATGTCCTTTTCATTTTAAAGCTTGCCAGGCAAATAACCTTGTTCGGTGTGCAGGTTACCAAGCTTAGCTGTTCGTAATTTTCTCCTGTAAGCTTCTAGTGGAGGTCGGTGTTTTGCAAGCTAATAGCTGAGCTAGCCAACTCAAGCAGGGCTCCGGTGTTTTCTGTTTATCTAGATTTCAACCTAAGCAGGCTCAAGGTACTTTTGATTTTCTTTCTCACACAAGAAACAAGTCATTCCTTTCTAAAAGACACAGAAACCTGAACATGTCTTAAAACCTGTCCTCTCTGAGTAAGTAAAATCTTTGTAAGACCCTTTCAGAGAAATGCAGTCACTAAAAATTTAAAACAGCAAAAGACTGCTTTAGATTGACGGCCCCTTCTGCAACTAGTTTATCCCACCATATAATTTTGATGGTGACTGGCATTGTATGGGGATGAACAGTAAGTTGACCTGTGTCTTGGGGGTACCGACAGCAAGGCTGAATCTGCTCTGTTGAGACACCCAGAGTCAGGCTTTTAGCCTAAGACTCAGGTCCCAAAAGGGTATTGTTTCCATCTTCTACAAGAAGCCACAGTGTGTTTCTTACTGGAAGAAAATCCTTCTCCTCGCGACTTGTTAAAGATGATCTTGCATTCAGACAGAACCTCATGAAGGGATTTCCTGCAGGTAGATTGCTCCAACTGGGAAAAAAATAGTAAGCCTATGTTCATCTGCTTCTTCATTCAGTGTGGGTGGCAAGTGGCATCTTGGTCTTTCACACATCTGATGACTGCAGAGCTTGTATCCATGGACCTTTCCATACGCATCTTCAAATTTCAGTGTTGGTAGGTCTCCAGAGGCAAATGGTGGCTCACGCCTTCAATTCCAGCACTCAGGAGGCGGACACAGGTGGACCTCTGTGAGTTCAAGGCCAGCCTGGGTCCACAAAGAAAGTTCCAGGTTAGGTAGGGCTGCAAAATGAGACTCGGAGGTAACAGAAGTTTCATAGTATCCTGACAGACAGATGGGGAAAGAAGTCATAAACAAACAACAAGATTGCATTATTTTTCTGCTGTGTAGTACTCCATTGTGTAAATGTGCCACATTTTCCTTATCCATTCTTCGGTTGAGGGGCATTTAGGGTGTTTCCAGGTTCTGGCTATGACAAACAATATTGCTATGAACATAGTTGAGCACATGTCCTAATGGTACAATTGAGCATCCTTTGGATATATACCCAAAAGTGATATTACTGGATCTTGAGGAAGGTTGTTTCCTAATTTTCTGTGAAATCGCCATAGTGATATCCAAACAGACAACAGAGTACTATACAGCAGAAAAAAATAATGACATCTTGAAATTTGCAGGCAAATGAATGGAGCTAGAAAACATAATATTGAGTGAGGTAGCCCAGACCCAGAAAGACAATTATCACATGTACTCACTCATAAATGGTTCTTAAACATAAAGCAAAGAAAACCAGCCTAAAATTCACGGTCCCAGAGAACCTAGACAGAAATGAGGACCCTAAGAGAGACATACATGGATCTAATCTACATGGGAAGTAGAAAAAGACTAGATCTCCTGAGTAAATTTGGAGCATGGGGACCATGGAAGAGGGTTGAAGGGGAGAAAGGGAGGGGAACAGAGAAAAGTGTATAGCTCAATAAAATCAATAAAAAAGATTGCATTTTTCTGCTTCTTCACCCAGAACAAAAACTTGGTAGGCTTCTTCATCTTGCCCCTGTGGACCCCCTTCTAGTAGGCCCTGGACATGGGCTGTGAGACAATCAACTCACTTTTCTTTGTCTAAGCTGAAAAATTTAAAATGAGGGGAAGGGGAAGCCACTGGACTACCTAAAACATAAACACAAAACCCCCAAAACAGCCTTCCAGTGGAAGACAGATTTTGGTATCTGAATCCCTTCTCTACTTGTGAGTGGTTTGTCTGTGTGTGCTGTACTGTGCTCTCTGTCTGTTCCTAGACTTTTAACAAAACTTGTTTGCTTGGGTACTGTGACTTATTTCCTGCCTTTTAATTCTTTAATTTCTGGAGAAAATGAACCCAAGACTCCCAGATGGTAATAGTCCGGTCTCAAGAAAATAAAAACTAATCCAGAACCAGCAACTTTCCAGATTTTAAGATCAACCACGTCTTGAGTTGTGCAGTTAAAACTCTGATGTGTGTTAGTTCTTTGATGTTGCAACATTATTGCTATTTTTAGTATTCACTTCCAGTGACAGAAAACAAAACCTATGAAAATTTATTTCCCTTCCTTACACCGAAAAGGCGAAAGTGAGGAACCTGGGGAACCACATATATTTTTCATTTCTTTTCTTTCTTGGAATTGTATCATCTGAAGGTGGTTGGCTTCACAGCAGTGTAATCATTAAATATTAAATTTCTACATGCTGTGTAGGACAGACTTGTGGAGGTTTGAATGAGTTTTGTTGACTATATAGATAATATGCCAGCTTTTTTACTTTTTGAAATTTTTAAAAATCAATTTATTTATTTATTTTACACCCCGGCCACAGTTTCTCCTCCCTCCTCTTCTCCCAGTCCCTCCCCCTAACCCCCCTCTGTTCCCACCCTTGACAATATGCCATCTTTTTTGTAAACTGTTTGTAATCACTGTTTGATTAGAAATCCATGAAAAATGATTTTTACAATCTGTCTTTACAACATGTCTTAGCATTCAATCACATAGTAGCTGCATATTCTGCTCCTTGTCTCCATCTTACATATGGAATATGAGTGATGGCCTCCTGGCTTTCAAGTTTAGGGATGACTTTGTTATCTGAACTTCTTTTTTATTAAAAAAGGGTCTCAAAGTGTAGCTCAGGCTGCCTTGAACTTGTAGCTAACTTCTTGCCTTAGCCTTTCGCATGCTGGCAATACAGGAATGACCTGCCACACTCCGTTGAACTTTTTTTTTTTTTTTACTCTGCAGTATTGCCTTCCAAAAAAAGAGGCAAAATCTAAATGACAGCAATGATGATGATGATGATGCTTCAGAGGAAAGAATCCATAAGATAGGGTCAATATTTTATCCCAAGGTGGGCTGGAATTCAGTAGGCTTGCAACTGATTCTTGTGACCTTTATTGATGCAGGGAGACATTTGAAAGATCATATAGTCAAATTCTCCCATGCCTGTGCCCTCCAATAACTGTTTATTGATGAATAGACTTAGTGTGTGAGAACCAGGGCTCAGGCTTTTAATGATATGCCTAGACTCATAATTAAATTAAATTGCTTGGGATCGATGAGATGGCTCAGTGGGTAAGAATGCCTGCTGCCAAGACTGATGACCTGAGTTCGATCCTTGGCCCCCATGTGGTCGAAAGAGAAAAACAACCCCTGCAGATTGTCTTTTAACCTCCACATGCACGCTGTGGCACACACATGCCCACGCATAAAATAAATAACTTAAAATGTAACAAAAGAACATCAATATCTGTTCTAAACTTTTCAGTTGGTTTGTAAACATCTGAGAAATGTTTTAGAAAATCAGTCTCTTGCTTGCAAAGCTGGAACCTAGTCTCTCCCTGAAATTCTTTCAGAGGAGAAGATGTCCTTTTCATAGAAATTAATTCTTCAAAACTGGTGGTGCAGACATGCCTAGGGTACTGGGGATCAGAGAATAAAGAAGATACGTAAAGCCATGGTCCTCTGTCACTTTAACTGACTGCAGTGTTCCTTGGCAATCATGATTCCCATTCAATCTGAGAAAACTTGCGTTCAAGAAGCATCCACGGTTAGTTGTCACCCAGGCGGCAAATCACTGTTCCTCCTCCCATACTGCTGTTCCTTCTATTCAAGATCATTCCTTTTCTAGTTAGACCCAAACTAATAATGATCACAATGGAACTGCTACTGTCCTACCTGGAGCCTTTGGCTGGAGCAACATCACTCACTTGCTGTTAGTGTTGGCTAACGGCTCTCTCCTAGAGAAAGGCCATCCATAACAGGACACTCAGAGTCTGGAGGATTAATGCCTCTCTCCTTCCCCATAGTGGCCAATACTGTACCATGTGAATCAGTCTCTTGCTTCTGAGTAGGTAGCTCTGGGGTGATATTCTCATTCTAGTGCTTCCCTGGGTCAGACTGAGGCTAGGCCGCATCTGGAAATAGATACCTCGTTCTCCTTGGGTCTTGTTCCTGCCCCAAGAAAGATGCTCTCCACAAATCACCGGTATCTAGAGACCTGCAGGTTAGCCAGGTATGAATGAAGTTTGCCAGAATATGTATGACTTGCTTGATTTATTTCTAGTTTATGTGCCTGTGTGTGTATCTGTCTCTGTGTATATGCCATGTGTGTGCAGGTACCCCAAAGATGTCAGAAGAGAACACCATGTCCCTTGGAGCTGCAGTTACAGGCAGCTGTGAACCACCTGATGTAGGTGCTGGGAACTACACTTGGCTCCTCTGGGAGAGCCACTTATGTCCTCCTCTATTGAACCCCTTGCTTGCCTTTTTAAACAACATACTCAAAACAGCCTTGCCTTTGCTTGAAGTAATTCTGAGACACCGTCAAAGAAAATCAAGGAGCATGCAGGAGCTTCTTTTGTGCTGTATTGTAGCAGTTATTTCTTAGGTCTTTGAAGTTTAGCAACCCCCCACTGCCCCTCAAAGCTGGTCCCGGACACACCTTTTGAAAAAGAACCAGTAAAGTAACATCTTTGGGATTGAGACTCCACACATAGTTGCTGTTGGCTTAGAGAAGACTAAATGGAGCCCTTTCAAGAGACCTGCCTACTGTGTTTGTGTCGGCTAGTCACTCAGGGCACTGTTAACCAGCCGTCTCTTCAAATTACATTGTCATGATTTCAATTTTTAAACCACAATGCTAATAGAAATTCAGTCTGCAAACCTGCCTGCCTGAATACCAGTTTGTGGTTCAGATTCTTAAGGGACACTTTTTTTTCTTTTGCTTCCTCTAATTGGAGGTAGAATTGAGACGTGCAGGAATTTCCCTACTGTGTCTCCGCTGCATTGCTCGCTTTTATTTTTAACACTTGCACGGAAGGCAAAGGTATTTTCCACCCCTAGTTTCCTACCGTGGCCTCCTATGGCTCCCAACATTTGAGATACTTTCGCATGCCCACATCCCACATAAAATAAACAATGAATTCATCTCGGGAGTAGAGAGATGGCTCAGTGAGTAAGAACACTTGCTGCATAAGCAGGAGGAACTGAGGAAACTTAAAACATTTCCCACCCTTAAGCAAAGTATAAAAGACAAACTTAAAACTTATTAAGATAATTGTCACAAATTATGGGTAAAGGCCTGGCATCCAATGTATATGAAGAACTTCTACCTATCATTGAAGAAAAAGATGACCCAGTTGAAAAATTGATAAAGAATAAAAATAGGTTTTAAAAAAAATGAAACACATAATCGACAAACATACAACATGCATACAATACACAAGAAATATACGTCTTACTAAGAATGCCAATCCAGTTTAGAATTTCTTGGTTTTGAACTTTGTGTATCACAAGTTGTGTGCTAAAACTACATAGCTACATAGCTATGGGGCACCATCTGGTAAGAGTGTGAACAGCTTTGCAGAGGACCCAAGTTCAGTTCCCAGGACACATGTCTGGCAGCTCACACCGGCCAATAAGTCCAGATGCAGGGGATCTAATGGCCTCCACAGGCACTGCATTCATGTGCACCCCATATATGGGGCTTATCATAGAGTGGGAAAGGTTACGCAGTGATAACAAACCCCAAATCCCAGTGCTCCCCTCTATCAAGGGATTATTCCTTATGCCCATTGTGGGTCTAGACCCAGGTACCACTGTCTTGTTGCACTATCCTCGTCACTGACAGGCTGATGATGATCAGATTTCAGGGAGAAAGCACCAGAAAAGTCTCAAACCTGAAATTAAATACCTCAGCTCAAAAGTGGTCCATGTGATTGATGCCCATGACCCATGATTACAACTAGTCTTAACTTGAGTAACTGCAAGAAAAACATCCAGTGTCCCCAGCAGGGGAAAAAGAATGAAATTTATGTAAGCACTGGAAATTTTTGCAACAGAACTCTTTCCAGGAGAGACACAGTGGCAATAATTCCATGTCTAGAGGACAAAGAGTGACAGCCCGGCGCAGGGAGCATATGTAGTATCCACTGTGTAGAATGGCTTCTAGGCAGAGAGAGCCCCAGTACATTTGCCTGTGTACTCGGAAGAGGTGTCAAATTCTGATGGCCAAACAATAAGCCTTCATGGATTACGTAGATTGAATTGGAGAAGATGCCTTGACCTCTAGAGGCAAGATTCAGGGAGGACTGAGGATGGCCGTGACTAATGTGAACACATTTGCGTCATGGGCAAGTGAAACTCAAACATCTGTCACATTAAGGGCTTTTCAAGTTAGCTGGGAGATCCTGTTTGCTTTGTGTTTCTCTCCTCTTGGCCAGGAACAAATGTTAGATAACAGCTACTTCTAAGGGAGCTAGGTTTGTGTATGCATGTCTGTATGGAGGGGAGGTGGGTCCCTGAATGATTTAAAAGGCTAAATTGAAATTGTGCTAGGAATTTGGTATGAAGTCAGGACTCCTTTCATTTAGCTCATTTTCTCCTTTTTTTTTCAGGAACTCTCTGATATTTTTCATAATGGTACTCCTTCATTAAGGCATTCTCTGTGTTAGAGATGGGTTGTAAAATGTATTCTGGCACCAAGCTCCAACCATCAATATCTCCGGAGAAATGTTTCTTTGGCTTCTCTTTGGTGTACCGTTATGGAAATCTAACTCTTCAGCTCTCTCCCTCTCTCTATCTCTTAGGCAGCTGACTCCTGGGTAGAGAATAAGAGATGCTTACATGTGTGGTAACTCAGTACACAAATAATAAAACGAATTCCTCAGTGGTGATGACCTCATGTGCCTCTTCTGTAGCTTAACTCCCTGGAATTATCCAATATTGGCTGCTGCCCTTTTCCCTGTCCCTTTCTACAGTCTTGGAGATTTCTTTTTATTTCGGCCATAGCTTATTCTGTATGGAGAGGAGGTCTACAGGGGAGGATTAGCTCTCCCATCTCACTTCCAGAAGAACACAATTAGAGAGCTGCCACAGCTTATCACATCAGGAAAACAGAATGTTGACAGAGAAAATAATAAGTATTTAGAAGTTAAAAGAATTGCTGCTGAGGATCAGAGATGCTGTCCAATGAATGAGTGGGGTGCTTGGCTCTTACACACAAAACTCTGGGCTCAATCCCCAGTACTACATCAACTGGGCAAGGTGGCATATGATGGAGATCCTAGCACTTGGGAGGTACACACAGGATGATTAGAAGTTCAGGGTCATCCTTGGCTACACAGTGTGTCTGAGGTCAGCCTGGGTTACACGTGGCTCTGTCTTAAACAAACAAGCAAACAGGGAAGCAAGCAAACAAACACAAAAATAATTATCAGGTAAGTCAGTTTTCATCCAGAGAAATTGAATCAATATGAGATTATAGATTACACAAAAATCTACATGAGGTATGTGTGTATACATATAAACTATATCTGTACCTTTATAGACCATACACGCATACACACACATGCACATACATACACATGCTTGCATTTATGGGATTTCTTATAGATCAGCCATTTCAGAGAAGAAAGTAGCGACAAACAACGTTTTGGTAAAGTGGGAAAGACCTTGAGTTAAAAGCCATGATCTATTCGAAAAGTATGAAGTATCGGGTGCCCCTGGCAAAGGCGTCCATTAGCAAACTGAGCTTTGTGTGACACGTGAGACAACAGGCTGAGTCAACGCCATTGTGTTTCTGAGTTTATTGAACAACACTGTGCATTTTTAATTAGCGAAAAGTGTTGTTAACAATGCATATACATGTTGTATTGGCTTTGCTTGGATTGAACATTAAATTTGATTTAGAACTTGGTCTTTTGAATTATTCCTTTCCTGGTAGCCTGAAAATTGATTTTCGTAATGGAAGCCTGTGTTGAAAATGTGGATGGGGAGATGCAGATCAATACAGACACCGAGTTACCTGTTAGTCACAAAGGGACTTTCTCTTGTCTTTGGTTAGGAGTTCTCTCTCTCTCTCTCTCTCTCTCTCTCTCTCTCTCTCTCTCTCTCTCTCTCTCTCTCTCTCTCTCTCAAAATGTGTGTGTATTTGAGGAGGAATGTATCAAAAGTGAAAAGTGTTAAACTATATAAAGTGTATAAGAGCTTATAAAAATGCACACTCTCTTACAGATAAAATCTAGAACTTCATAGAAAGACAATCTTTTTCCACTTTAAAAATATTGGCTGCATTTCAGCAGGGCAAAATCAATGCACAGTTGTAAAATAGTTCATCCCCAGGTTCTCTGACCTTTTTTTAAAAAAGTCAGGTACAATCACTCAAATCAATAAAGTAACATCAACCAAGGGCTAGGCACCTTTTAGGAAGTTTGGTTCTCTCTTGCTTGGAAGGAACTTGTTTTGTTTTGCTTCTTTACTTGTTTGAATGCTCTTTTGTCTTTGAATTGGTAACATATGCACGTGACAGAAAGTTCAAGATGTGCAAACAATAGAGCATGAAGAGAAGAGACTCCTTACTACAGTATACTGCCCAACAAACACAGTTCCCCTCCCCAGTGATAACCCTACAACACAGGAGCTACTCCCATGCTAGAACACATAGAATTGTCTGTCTTTTCAGGACTGTGTCTTCATTAGGTTTATTATTACTGTGACTAAACACTATGATCAAAAGCAACTTGGGGAGGAAAGAGTAAATTTTGTTGGGAGCAGTGAACCCCCAGATCCTGAATTTCTTGTAAACAACTTTTTTCCCCCTGATCTGAGTACCTACAGCTGCTCTGAGGACAAGACCCTCAGGAGTTTCTGATAGCAGGGGAATGGTTTCTGGTGCGTTTCATTGGGGCATGGCTATCCCTGTATAAGCTGCCCCTGAACACAATAAAGGGGGCATTTTTGAGGCATTCTGGCATCAAGGATGACCTGTGTCTCTGTCTGTGTGTTTGTGTGTTTCAATCTCCAGCCGCTTGCCCTGTGCTAGAGCACAGACGGGCGTGGTGCACTGGTTTGCTCCTCATGGCTTGCTCTGCCTGCTTTCTTATAGAACCCAGACCACCAACCCAGGGACAGCACCACCCATCATGGGCTGGGCCCTCTCCCATCAATCACTAAGAAAATGCTCTACAGGCTTGCAGACAGCACAATCTGATGGAGGTATTTCCTTAATTGAGGTTCCTTTCTCTCCGATGATTTTAGCCTGTGTTAAGTTGGCATAAAACTAGCCAGCACAGGTTACATATGGGATTATATATTACAAATGTATTTTTTTTTAATCTTAGGTGTATGCATGTTTCCCAAGCATGCACCACATGCCCGCAGTCCCCACGGAGGCCAAAAGAGGACAACAGGTTCCCTGGAATTGGAGTTAAACTTGTGAGGGCTGTGCACCAAGCCCTGGTCCTGTGCAAGAGCAGAAGCGCCCTTCATCACGGCACCATTTCTGCAGCCCCATGGAGGTATGACTTTTACCAGGTTTTTTCTCTTTCCATTTCAGGAAGAAGTCAATACTTACTTTAAAAGGAAACAGTAATAGAAAAGACAACACATTAAGATCGTGTGTGGATTCATTCTTAGCTATTGGGAACTGGGAAACAATAAATGCGCATGTGCAATAGGATTTAGCTAGAGAGTCATAAGCAGATGAATGGATAAAGAGAGTATATGTGCTATGTACAGAGGATGAAATTTTAGTCAGCTGTAAAGAAAAATGGATTCAAAACATTTGTAGGAAAATAGATGTAACTGGAAATGATTATGTTCAGCAAGGTAACTTTGGCTCAGAAAGACAAATGCCACATGTTTGATCTCAGTTGATCCTAGGTTTTAATTTTTTTATGTATTTCTTTCTGTGTGAACGTGGGGATAGGTCACAAAACTAGAAAGGGAACAAATGAATTTAAAAGGCATGAAAGCAGAAGAGGGGATAGTTAAGGGGGAGGGCATCAGCAAGGGTGGGGCGAGGAAAGAAGTCGGGGAGTCAGAGCAAAGGACAAAGTATGGATGAAAATACCACAAAGGAGTTCATTACGTGGTATGATAGTGTGGGAAAAAAGCCTAATAAAAGATCTCACAGGGAAAAAATTTAAGAACATTTGACCTTCTTAAGAATCCTTTCAAACACCTCTCAGAAACACAATTTCTAGAGAAAATATAGAGACTTGAACAATATAGATATCTGAACAAATATAGATATTTGAACCTCACACACATGCATGCATGCATGCACACATATGCTTTGAGTATAAGTGTCTGCTATGTATTGTTTGGTAGATATTTGTATTAAAAAATTTTGTCATGAGTCTGAAATCCAAATTCACCTGGCTGCCCTATCGAGAAACCATTTTTCTATTTACTGGAGATAGAATCAATCCTAACTTCAAACGTTACGATGATGAGTGTCTGCTGAAGCAGAAAACAAATATTGCTCGTCTAATATCACAGCTACAAAAATGACCTCCAACTTCTGGCCTCAATATTTCTCTTAATCGCTTTCATAATCCCAAAGAAGAGCCGTGCCTTCCTCAAGTGTTTCATGTGATGCTTTGAGCTAAGACTGTCACGTAGAGTCCTTGGCAATAAACAGATGCCATGTGGTTAAAATCTCTCTTGAGAGGGCTGGAGGGCTGGCTCAGTGGTTAAGAGCACTTGTTGCCCTTGCAGGGGACCTGAGTTCAATCCCTAACACCCACATGACAACTCACAGATCATTTGTAACTCCAGTGCCAGGGTATCCAACACACTTTTTTGGACCTCTATAGGCACTGTATACCCATGGCATATAGACATACATGTAGGCAAACACCCACACACATGAAATCAATTTAAAAAAAATTAAAAATGTCTAAAATTTTATAATCCTGCATTTGAACCCCTAGATGAATTAAATGCCAATGGAGAGTTTATATGTAATTGTGATATGACTTTTTTCCCCCAAGCAGTGCTATTTTAAAAAATTAAGGCAGATTATAATTAAGCCAAGCTAAATGTCTTATTGGAAAGTTAAATATCAACCATGTAAAATTCATATTTTGTTTTCTTATGAAGCCTTTTGGGGAGCTAAAAAATCAATTCAACGTGATTTAGAAACAGCTTGTTTTTTCTTTCCAGATTCAAACACGGGTACAGTCTTCTCTAATGTTACTGACTTTCCACTCCGCCCTACTCATGGGTTCTTCTGAGCTAGCCCTCACACTAGACTGTTGTTCTCATCCCATCTAGAACACTCTGGTGACTGCCTGACATGGTGGCAGTGGCTGCTTTGTGGTCCAGCACTGCCTAATGCATGAACTTGGATCTTAGAGGTGTATGCTTGTGCTGTATGGTGTGTGTGTGTGTGTGTGTGTGTGTGTGTTGTTGAAGAAACACTATTTCTCTTTTGCTGAACAGGAATAAGATCTTAAGGCACTTTTTTTTGAGGCACTGTCTCACTTAGTGTAGAAAGCATAGTTTAGACTAAACTTTGGAGAATCCAGGATTGTCAATCATGCAGGCTTCTTTTCTTTTTTTTGATTTATTATTATTTTTATTATTTTATTAATAAATTTATTTATTAATTATTGAGCTCTACATTTTTCTTTGCTCCCCTCCCTGCCTCTCCCCCCCCTCAACCCTCCCCCAAGGTCCCCATGCTCCCAATTTACTCAGGAGATCTTGTCTTTTTCTACTCCGCATGTAGATTAGATCCATATAAGTCTCTCTTAGTGTCCTCATTGTTGTCTAAGTTCTCTGGGATTGTGGTTCATAGACTGGTTTTCTTTGCTTTGTGTTTAAAAACCACCTATGAGTGAGTACATGTGATAATTGTCTTTCTGGGTCTAAGTTACCTCACTCAAAATTAACCAGCTTGCATTCCCACCAGCAGTGCAGAAGTGTTCCCTTTTCCCCACAACATCTCCAGCCTAAGTTGTCATCAGTGGTTTTGATCTTGGCCATTCTTACAGGTGTAAGATGGAATCTCAGAGTTGTTTTGATTTGCATTTCTCTGATGACTAAGGATGTTGAGCATTTCCTTAAGTGTCTTTCAGCCAGGCTTATTTTCTAATAAGGAAATAAATGAATGGTGCCGGGTCATCTGGAAATGCCAGCAAAGTGATCAAACAACCCAGGAATCCTTTGCTATTCTATTAGGAGCCAGAGGCCACCTGAATTCCCCCAATATCCTGAGCATTGTTTAGGCCCCGATCCTGGGCTTTGTGACTAAAAGTCATCCCTATAAAAGAGATCACAAGTATTTTGCATCCTTCACCAATAGAATCTATCCTTATGCTTGTTACAAACCCTTCCTCTCTAGGTCCTAGCCCTAGCTATGTTTATCAGCCAACAGAATTCATTCTTATTGTCAAGGTCCCAGGTGTTTTGCTATTTTGCTAGGGAGACTCTATGTAGCTATGCCTAAAGCATGGTTGTGATAATTGTCATGTGGTAACCTTTCCCCCAAGTTTTACTATGCTTAAATGTGAAAGAAAAGTAAACTGTAAGGTTAATCTCTGGAAGTCTTTACTCATCACCTGCAAAGATGGTACTGACTAGCCTGGCATGGTGACACCCACATTAGCCTGGTCTAGAGAGAGAAAGATTTCCAGGACAGCCAGTGCTCTATCACACAGAGAAAGCCTGTCTCAAAAAACCAAACAGAAAACCAACCAAATAAGATGGTACTCAACTTTCATTCTTCACTTTGAGCAGATGGTCTTCCAGCTAGCTTTGAGGTTTGCAGAGTCATGGACAACTGTGTAGTCTGGCAGTCTTGGAGCTCCTGTAGAGTCTACATTATAGACCAAGCTAGTCTCCAACTCACAGGGATCCGCTTGTGCCTGCCTCCCGAATGCTGGGATTAATGGTGTGTGATTGATCCCAATTACTGGGATCCAAAGCGTGAGCTCTGTTTTCCTTTAGACTGATTTAGTCTTGTGTAGCCCAGGGTGACCTTGACCTAACAGAGATCAGCCTCTCTCTGTCTCCCAAGTGCTGGGATTACACCACTACTCACAATGGTATCAAGGAACCTGAAAGAAGGTAGCGTTCTTTCAGGTGACGAAGATCAGCCCTCTCTTTTGATGAACTTATAGGGGAAAAACATTGGTTGTCACGACTCCATCCTGTTCTTCAGAGAGAGGAGTATGGTCATTCTTTGTGTAGCCATATTTCCTTTTGTCATAAAATGTAAGAAGCAAGTTAATGATGTTCAGACCTTATTACTTCAATATGCAATGATATCTTAAATTTCCTCTAGACCTAATTAAGAACAAAATAAAATAGGACAATGGCCTGGGTTGATTCCCAGTCCAACACTTGGGAGATAGAGCAGGAGGAGCCAGGGTTCCAGATCACCCTCAGTGCCATAGTGTTTTAGAGGCCACCTTGGAACTCTTGAAATCCTGTTTCAAAACGAACTTGATGAGTGCATACCAAAGCACTCAAGATGCCAAAAATTCTTGGCGATATATCTGTAGGAATCATCTTGGGAGAACTAACTCACCTCTCTGAGCCTTGGCTGCTTCTGTAACATGCCGCTCACAGGACTTCCTTCTGTGAGATAGTGTCTACAACATGTCTACCACAATGCCTGCTCCTGATGCTCAGTCCAAGTTTTATTTTTTTGTTCAGATGGCTACAACGAAAACCCTTAGGCTGAGAAATTTGCAAACAACAGCAATTTATTGTTTACAGTGTATAGGGTTGGAAAGCCCAAGATCAAGAAAGAGCCTGGTAGGGATCTGCACTGTTTTAATGATGGCCTCACACGCCAGAAAGGTCAAGGTCATTCCCTCATATCCTTCTTATAAGTCTTGATCTCATTCACTTATAATTACCTCTTAATGGCACTGAATCTTCATACTATCACGGGGGATTCGTTTTCGATGCATAAATTTAGTTGGGGGAGGACTCTTTAGAACATAGCAGTTAGACTGTGAAATGAGTCATTACACAAAGGAAGAAAAGAATACATCTCAGAAGACTTCTGTATCAGTTGCTTTCCTGCTACTGTGAGGAAATACCCTGTCCAAAGGTGTTTTGGTTACTTTGCTATTGCTGTGAAGAGGTACCTTGACCAAGGGCATCTTATAGAAGAGCGCATTTAATTGGGAGCGTGCTTACAGTTTCGGATGGTGAGACCATGATCATCATGGTGGGAAACCAGGCAGAAAGCAGGAAAGCATACTGCCGAGAGCTTATAGCTGTGGTTCTCACCTTCCTAATGCTGTGACCCTTTAATACAGTTCCTCAAGTTGTGCTGACCCCCAACCATAAGATTATTTTTGTTGCTACTTCATAAAAACTATAATTTTGCTGCTGTTATGACTCGTAATATAAATATCTGATGTGTAGAATATTTGATA
Organism: Alexandromys fortis; assembly: GCF_014885135.2. Classification (NCBI taxonomy): domain Eukaryota; kingdom Metazoa; phylum Chordata; class Mammalia; order Rodentia; family Cricetidae; genus Alexandromys; species Alexandromys fortis. The sequence continues at coordinate 2,145,238 of NW_026067999.1, forward strand.
TGTGACTCCCAAAGAGGTCATGACCCACAGATTGAGAACCATTGGCTTACATCTGTACACAACAACCACTTGGGGGAGAGAGAGAGAGAGAGAGAGAGAGAGAGAGAGAGAGAGAGAGAGAATCTTTTGTTTCATGGTTCCAGAAGAATAGTCTTTAATTGTAGAGAAGGCAAGTGGCCAGAGCAGAAAGCTGGCTGATCACACATCTTTCATCCATGTGCAGGAAACACACACACACACACACACACACACACACACACACACACACACACAAAGAGGGGGGGAAGTGGCATGGGGAGGGAGCTATACACCCTCAAAGCCTGCCCCTACTGATGATCTTCTTCCAGTAAGGCTCCAGCTTCTAAAGGTTCCATAACTTCCCCAAACAGGGCCTCTAGCTGGGGACCAGATGTTCAAATACATGAGCCTAGGGGAGCCATTTCTCATTTAAATCGCCATGCCTCCCAAACAAAGGGAACTGAGTTTGGCCTCAAAGGATATTACAGAAATACATTAGCAGAAAGAGGGTGAGCATAAGCAGTAAAAGACAGGGAAAAATGGAAGCATGTGAATCAAAGGATTGAATACAAAAACAAAATGTACGTGGGAGTCTCAAGGGAGGCTGGCCTACCTGGCATTCTGGAAAGTAGTACTAGAGTTTGTGATGGTCTAGGCTTTTAACTACAGCACTCAGGAGGCCAAGGCCAGAGGATTATAACTTCAAGGCTAGCCTGGGATGCATAGTGAGACTATCTTGCCAGAAAAACTAAACAAACAATTAAAATTGAACAGTCATGCTTCTACTTCTATTGCTTTCAGAGATTCTAATTGGGTAAGAAAAGAAGGCCTGGAAAACACCCTTTGTTATGAAGCCAAGATATGGGGCTTTAAATGAGTTCGTTGTCATCTCTAGTCCAAGGACTTAAGAGAGGGACAATGAATAAAATGAGGAGAAGAGCAAATAAATGTATGCTGGGTGGAAATCGGGTTGGTAATTTCATAAACACTGAATGTCCAGATTCCATCCCTGAAATTTAAAGTTGCCTTTAAAAAATGGTAGGAAGATTCTTCTGTGTCCTATGTACCAAGCTTCCCTTTTCTGTTTTGACTTTTTACTGTTACTAGGTGTAAGCATAGGTCTTCCCTTATCGTCAGGGGAAGATGTTGCCTTTTGCTCTTCGTTATATACTCCTGCCTTCCTCCCCCTTTCCCCTCCCTTCTCCCTTCTCTGTGTGTTCTTGAGTGTGGAAATAAGAAGACAACCTTGGATGTTGGTCTTTACCTTCCATCTTGTTTGAAATAGAGCCTCTCGTTGTTCGGTGCTGAGCTTGCTTATTTCTGGGGATGCTCCTGTCTCTGCTTCCCATCTCGCCATAGGAAGGCTGGGATTGCAAACACACAGGCTATGTTTTCTTTATTCAGGTTCATGTAGGCTAATGGGATCCAAGTAAAGTTTGGGGATCCAAATGTGCACGTTACTCATGGGCCACCTCACCAACCTGCTTAAACACACACACACACACACACACACACACACACACACACACACACCTGTGATGCCTTGAGATCACTGGTGATGGAAGGGAGTTGCAGAAGCCCTGGAATGCATTAAGTGCGGGCAGAAAAGTTCCAGGCTGGTGGCATCAGGAAATGATAGTGATAGTGGTGTCACGCCAATCCTTGGTGGCCCAAGCTGGGCTCCAGTCATCACTTCAACTCATGTAAACAACCTAGAGATTGAAATCCTTTAGAATTCCAATATTGTAATACGTCCTGGAAATGCAGTGGTTTGATTATTAAATGACCCTGACAGCAGGTGGCGCTATTGGGGAAAGTTATTAAACCATTAGGATGTGGAATTTTGCTGTAGGCAGTGGGTCATTAGAGACAGCCCTTGAGACTTTAAAGCCTGGCCCCACTCTGCTGATTCTCTGCTTCCTGAATGTGGATGCAATGTGAGCAGCCAGCCTTCTGCGGCTACTCCCATGCTTTCCCTGCTTGCTGCCTATTTTCCCCACTGGGATGGACTGTATCCCCCTGAAACTGTAAGGCAAAAATAAGCCTTTTCTCTGTTAACTTTTGTCAGCGTATTACGTGACAGTAGCTGGAAAGTAACTGGGACCCGCAGCTATTAAAGCTGCCTGGGTTATCATTCTTAGATGGGTGAGTTTGTGGCTCAACTCATCTGATCAGATGAAATTTCATCATTTCTCCCTTCCCTTTCTTCCCGCAATCTCTTCTGTACACCTGTCCGTGCTCTTTTTCAAATTCGTGGCCTCTTTGTTCATTACTTGTTGTTACATGTATACATATATATTCCAAAATATAACTTGTTCCACATAGGTTAATTTACAAATGTCTTGGTGTCAGAGCCAGCATTTTCTCTAGCAATTGTATCCTTCAAATTGTATATACTATGTGTTGAAATAGAAACTCTGTGTTAGGATTTGCTATGCTTCAAAACACCCGGACAGAACAACCAGTTGGAATTTGACCCAGCACCATCAGTCTTACGTTCTTCTAAAGAATTCTCATGTTCTTAAATCTCCCATTCTATTGGGGTAAATGAACAGAAAGTGCCAAAGTGAAGTTAAGTTAAAAGAAAAGCAAGCACAAAGTCTTAAGGCTGTATTCCCAAGCCCCAGTACTCAAAATGAAACCTCTTATGTGAGGTCTGGGAGTGAGTTGGGACCTTGTGTGTAGAGAACCGGTAAGCATGTCCAAGGTTGTCTTGTTCTGTTCCACTCTAGTGATGCCTGCGTGGTATAATCAGACCGTAGGAGACCTTTTGAAGGAAATCTGGCACTTCAAACTTCTTTCCACACATTATCTGTGTCGGGAGTGTGAAGTGAGAGACCATTGTTTCTATCTCCTCTGTGTGGGGAGTGGAGTAATCTCTTGGATACTGCCTGACCAACTGACTCGGGTTCTTTCTACAGTCACGAGTGAGGACGAATCGCGATTAGCCTGTCGTCTCTATCTGGAGGCTTGAACGACCCCTTGGATCTGGGGTTAGGCTTCAACGCTGGATTGGAAACTGTGAGGTAAGGACTCAGTGTAAAGAAGATGAACTGCGTTTATGAGTGTGGAAGATAATAAGAGTAGATAGAATGATATCAAGACATGTATGAAGAAACTTGTGGAGCTATGTTATCCAATGCAATGTATTTTTGTATATTGGAAATAAAGAGAGATAATCCAGGCACTTGTCAACCATCAGAAGTCAAACCTGAACGCCTTTCAGTAACTAGTACAGCTAAGTGGGAAAGAGAATTAAGTAGTACTGGTTTGCACAAAGGTATACATTCTCCAGTTTGCGTGTGCATGTACCATGTAATGGCAACCACACGTGGATCTAACTTCAAAAGGAAATGAGCCAGCATACTGTTAGAATCCAGTCAGTCCAAAGGTAATAAGATAATATGGAGGTAAAAGATAACATAGAGAACAATGGAGCGTAAAGAAAGACAGGTGAGCTCTTTTCCTGAATTGCAACCTCAGTACCACAGACGTTGCACAGACATACTAATGCTAATCTTAGAGAAGCTACCCTTGTGAATGTGGATAATATATTGAGAGAAGCTTAATTAGTTTGGAAGGTGTTGAAGTAGCAGAGAAGCCTAATGGGCTGGTTGTGCCGTACTCAGAACTGATGGAGGAAGTCTTCTTTCCTGAACACTTCTTGGGAAATAATAATGTATCCTTAACAAATAAATGTAATGCCAAGGAAAAGTCAGGTAACAGTTGACTAAGTAGCATAATGTGAAGACCCTGGGAGAAATATTATCTCATTCTGAAAAGAAACCTATCTTGTCATTTCTGAAGAACTCAACAAATGCACATCCTGCACTCCATGCTTAATGAAAGAAAAGATGACACGGGACAGGATCAACCCAAACAAGGCAGCAACATTGAATTTGAAACCATTTCCACTGATGATATGCTTAAGTAAAACTGCAGGGGAAGTTCCTGGAAAGTAACAGGTGCAGCCTACCTCTGAGTTTTATATCTTCTTACACAGCCTTGTAAATAAGACCAAGACATTTCACTTTCTTAATAGCCGGAAGGAAAAACAAGACTATGTACTGACTAAAGACCCTTTCACAAGCCACTGGCTCTCAATCCTCACTGCTGTTGAAACATTTCTCCCAGTTTGAAGTCCTATCATGGTCATGCTATTGCAGTTAGGACGACAAGTGAATATTTAGTATAACGTGTGATGCCCTGGATGATTGACTCCCTGCCTCTATCCCTCATCATTTCTTGCTCATACTGGAGCTTTTGGCCATAGGCATATGTGTTCTCACCACTTGCAGCATGGGTTTTTTTCCTCTGGGCAAAACACAATCAATGCCATCTTGGAATAGAGATAAATTTTTCTGCTAACCATGGCAACAAAATAAGCAGAAAAATGCAGCAATAGCTTGATCCATACTAACAGTAATGGAGTTCTTGACACTCTCCAGTAGAAGAGCATGTGTCCACAGAACCCTTACTAAGGATTTCAGCTATTACTCCCCCTTGTCCCCCAGCTGCAAATTATCTTGGGAATGCTAGAGTATATAGGAAGTGGAAGGCTCGCCGAAAGGGAGACACCATGATGCAGATTCCATGAGGTCATCATTCATGATGGGCTGGGATTTTGCAGCAGCTGTATTGAGGTCACTCATGCTCCATTCATGCTTCTCCAAATGAGCCCAATAAATGCATTGGTTCAGCCAGCTGGATTTGGGTAGAAACCTTCCTTTGGCCTTCCATTGGTGCTCTTCTGGGTAGTTAATGTACCACTACTCTCCTCTGACTTGGGTTGCTCCTGCTGTCTGCCATCTTTCGTGTGTGCCTTCCCCATGATGAACCCACTCTCACACTCAAAACTCCTCTCTTTTGGTCAATTTTAATCATCTTGGCTTTGAGATCTTTACTGAATTATATGTTTTTCTCTTGATCCGTCCACTAAAAATTATTTCTTTTGTTTTTGAGATAATATAATCACATCTTTTCCTTCTTCCCTTTACCCCCTCCAAACCCTCTGATATGTCCCTCCTTGCTCTTAAATTTATGGCCTCTTTTTTAATCAATTATTGTTACATACATGTACATTCCTAAATACATAAGCACGCCATGCTCAACCTGTATAATGTTACTTATTTGTGTATATTTCCAGGGCTGACCACATGGTATTAGATAACCCATTGATGTACTCTTCCCTGGTTTTGTCCACTCTCAGTGTTCCCTAGTTGCCTGCAGTTCTTTGTATAGGATTTTGGCTACCTGGGCGTTTCCCTGTTTAAAACTTATTTTTCAGTTTCCAGAAAGTTAGATAATTGCATTTTATTTGATCTTAGACTAGCAAGCTGACATTCCAACAAGAATATGTTGGATTATGTTGATTAGTCTATTGTTTCTAATTTTGAAACTGCCTATGCAATGAGAATCACTTCAAAAATGCTTTTATGAGTCATACACTTATTAGGATTATGAGATTTATTCTTAAGCTTAGATACTCTTAGATCCTGAAATCCTAGTATTTAAAAAAAATATTTGTTTTTAATCCTATGTGTGAGGGTTTTGTCTGTCTTTTTGCATGTGTACTGCATGCATGATACTTGAGGAGGCTAGAAGATGGTTCCAGATTCCCTAGAACTTGAGTTAAAAATGTTTGTAAGTCACCACATTGGTACTAAAAACCAAATTTGGGTCCACTGCAAGAACAGCAAGTGCTCTTAACCACTGAACCATCTCTTCAGCCTGAATCCTGTCATTTTGCAAATCTATCTATCTATCTATCTATCTATCTATCTATCTATCTATCTATCTATCTATCTTCACCCATCCATCGTCTATCTACTTCTGTCAGCTCCAAGTGTACATCATGTCAGATCCTTGTAATACCTTCTTAATGGGTTTTTCTGCTTTTGGATTGTTTCATATGTAGACTCAGACCCTTCTTCATGAAGCTTTTGTGAATCAATTAAATGATAAAGTCATGCTTGGATTCCAAATCTTGAGTGATCTCCTGTACCATCCACCATCAAAACACAGTCCCCTAAAACACCACCAGGTCACAATCTTCCAGTTGCCCAGGCCCCACCTCTCTTGGTTTTAGGTCCCTTGCGGTGTAGTATTTTCTTGCCGTCTCTGAAATATGAGGGGTCTACTCCTGTTCAGTTCTCTTAGTCTGGAAGAAATATCTCAATATCAATAAGGGTTATTACATTGCCTCCTTTATATCTTTGCTCAAATGCTCCCTGGTCACTGAAGATTATTTTTCTCCCAATTGCAACCCCAGCCCCACAAATGCCCACATAACTGCTATTATCCCCTTTCATATATTATTTTTCTATGATTTGTGTATCCTCCTCTTACATGCAAAGTATCATTCTTATTGTCCATGATCTCATCTCAGGTGAATACTGGATGCCCAATTATCACAGAAGAGTATTTCAGGAACAGTCAGTATGAAGCAGGAATTTATTACAGTGATTTTAACATAGGTTTAAGCATGGGATTTATAGAAAGAGGTTGTATTAGTCAGCATTTTCCAGAGGAACAGAACCGAAGGAATTAATACACACACACACACACACACACACACAATTTATAGACTGGGTCCAAGTAGTCTAGCAATGGCTGTCTCCAAGGATCCTGTAGTTGTTCAGTCCATGAGACTGTATGTCTCACAAGTCCAAGTCTGGTGCTGGAGTCCCAGGGAAGTCCTAGAGAGCTGCTGGTCTTCAGTCCATGATGGAATCCCAAAGAAGTAGGTTCTAATATCAACAAAAGAAGGCCTCGGCAGCAGAATAGGTGAACTTGAATGAGATCATAGAGTTATTCAAAAGAAGCATTAGATAAAACTACAGTTGATAAGGCAAAATCCAGTCACAAGGTTTGCAGAAAGAAACTAAGATATTTTGTTGTTGTTGAAACAGGGTTTACTATGTAGTCCCGACTGACCTAGAACTGGCTATGCAAATGAGACTGGCCTTGAACTCACAGAGATCCACCTGCCTCTGCCTCCCAAGTGCTGGGATTAAAGATGTGCACCATTACTCCAAGCTCTAAGATGCATTTTTTACTGCAAACATAGTTTATAGTCTTATTTGTAAAAGTCCCAGAAGTTTCAGGGTTATATCTAGGAAAAGAGTAAAGTCATATTCAAAACTCATAGAGGCTTAGGTCTTAAGAATACAGTTCAGGGCCTGGAGAGATGGCTAACTGGTAAAGAGCACTTGTTGCTCTTCCAAAGGTCAGAGTTTGGTTCACAGCGCCCAAGACACATGACTCACAACTGCCTGTAACTTCAGCTTTGGGGATCTGACACCCTCTTCTGTCTTCTACAGACACTGATATATATATATATATATATATATATATATATATATATGCAAACAGACTCACATTCATACAGGTAGATGAATAATAAGATGTATTAAAATAGGTTTCATTGATTTTTTCAGTTTTTAATTGTTTTTATTGAACTATATATTTTTCTCCACTCCCCCCACTTCCCCCCTTCCTCTTCCACCCTCTCCCATTGCCCCCACTTTCCCAATTTACTCAGGAGATCTTGTCTTTTTCTACTTCCCATGTAAATTAGATCTATGTATGTCTCTTTTAGTGTTCTGTTTGTTGTCTAGGTTCTCTGGTATTGTGAATTATAGGCTGGTTTTTCTTTGCCTTGTGTTAAAAAGCCACTTATGAGTGAGTACATGTGATATTTGTCTTTCTGGATCTGGGTTACCTCACTCAATATGATGTTTTCTAGATCCTTCCATTTGCCCGCAGATTTCAATATGCCATTTTTTCTGCTGTGTAGTACTCCATTATGTAAATGTACTGTATTTTCCTTATCCATTCTTTGGTCAAGGGACATTTAGGTTGCTTCCAGGTTCTGACTATGACAAACAATGCTGCTATGAACATAGTTGATCACATGTCCTTATGGCATGATTGAGCATCCTTTTGGTATTTGTATCTGAAATATCTGTGTTTGAAAAGAATATTGTAGCTATGTAGGCAACTGCCCCAGAAAATTTTGTTAATTGTGTTGGAATTCTTAGCCCAGCTGACAAGAGAGACTTCTAGTAGACTGCAGTGAGGGGTTCCTTTGCCTTCTTATCTCCCCTTCATTTTTCTTGTCTTTTCATCCTGTCTCACCCACCACTTTGCTTATGACCAGCTGATCTTTTATAGACCATATATTTTATAAGAGTAAGCTTTATTCTTTCCTTTCAAGTCAGTGCTACTATCTTGTAGGATGAGAATAGTGTCTGGTGTGTAATGGCTACTAAAAAACTATTAATGTGTATGATGCCATCCCATTAGTTGAGGTCCTGGTTTGAATAAAAAGGAGAAAAGGAACCAAGCACCAGTGTTCATCTCTCTGTGCTTCCTGGATGTGAATTCAATATGACCAGCTACCAACTCCTGCCTCCATGACATCTTCACTATAATGGACTGTACCTACCCTTGTTGGGGAATAGTAATTGAAAATGTGTTACATTGTTTACGCTGTGGAACATTTGCTTAATAATGCAAAGATGTGCTGCATTCTTTAATGTTGCATTTGTTTAACTCTGTGAAGTTGTGTTATTTTGCCTGTCTAAAACACTTGATTTGTCTAATAAAGAACTGAACAATCAATAGCCAGGCAAGGAGAAAGGATATGCAGGACTGGCAGTCAAAATAGGAGGAGAAATTTGGGATGGAAAAGATTGGGGAACAAAAGGAGAAGGAGGGGAGGACTCCAGGAGCCAGCAACCCAACTTCACAGTGAGCCATGGAGTAAGAAGGAAAGAAAGGTATATTGAATAGAGAAAGTAAAAGTCCAGAGGCAAAAGGTAGACAGGATAATTTAAGAAAAACTGGCTAGAAACAAGCCAAGCTAAGCCAGGGAACTCATAAGTAAGAATAAGCCTCCACGTGTTATATTTGGGAGATGCGTGGTGGACCCCCCAAAAGTCAAAGAATAAGAAGAGTAAAATACTCTTACTACATACCTTCAAACAGTGGGTCAAAATACAACCTCCCTTTCTTCATTTTTTTCTCAAAGTATTTCATCAGAGCAACCATAAAAGTAGTTAATATAGTGGTGTTTGTGTAAAACAGCATTAGAAATATGCTTGGCTCACTTTTGAAAATTTGAGGATGAATTTGGAGCTAGCTTCTTAGAATGACATGATTTCATCCAAGATTTGATTTAGCATGTATGGTATTTCCTTTATGTGATCTAAAATGCAGGCATGTAAGATGTGTGGGGATCCTGGTACAGATAACATAGAAGATAACCTTTTCCTCTTCCTACCATGTTCTGTTCCTATATTTGAAGTTGTAATGGAATTTGACCTCTTTATTTTAAAAACACAAGTCATTTCGATTGGCAGAATTTAAGAAATATATTGTTTTGTTTTGTTTTTGTTGATGTATGTCAGTAATGGACACAAATACAAATTTAGTCTATTTATTCTCAACGTCTACTTATTTTGCCTCTAAGGGACACTTGGCAATGTTTAGAGACACTATTGATAATTGTGTGTGTGTGGGGGGGCGGGTGCAGGAGAGACAGACCAACAGAGAGAAAGAGAGACAGAAAGAGAGAGTGAGTACTCACTGCTAGCATTTGGTGGGTGTTGGTCAGGGATACTGTGAACCATTTTGAAATGCACAGAACAGTCCCCTAAACAGTTATTGAGGTCCCAATGTGAGTAGTGCTGAGATTGAGAAAAGTGACGGAGGTAGGGATATCAAATGTATGGAGGAAGCAAATGTGGGAAAGAGAAGGCTCTCAGAGCTCTATTTCAGAGGTCCTGTTCTGTAAGCTTTGAGCCGATGATCTCATCTTGAGTCTTTTGCAGATTCTTTCTGCTTAATGGCACAAGAAAGTTTGAAATTCCATTCCAGCTGGCGGCTGTAACGGAGTGTGGACCGTTATCTGAGGACTCGATTTGGTTGGCTGACTTACTCATCAGTACACTGCTGGACCCTGCCACGTGTGACTGAGGAACTGAGCAGGTCCGGAGGCTGAGGAAAGCTCCTGCTGACCTGAGAAAAATAAAAGGGACAGAAATAAATCAAGACCAATCAGAGAAGTTATTTAGCTTAGGGTAGGTTTTGTTAGGCATGGCTTCTCTCCGAGACAACCGACAGGGGTTGAAAGCATTTTAGGACAGAACAGGAGGGAGGAAAAGCCCAGACATGCAAGCAGAGATCCTGGAAGCAGGAGGCAGAACCTGGATCTCTTTCTGTTCATTTTTCCCCTCGTCGATTCAGATTCTCCCTGTCTCTTTCCCTCCTTCAGCCCCCACCAGTCCCAAACGTCACAAACAAGGATGACTAACGAGAGAACGAGTTACTCACTGACATTGAATAGTCTTGCCTATCACCCTTTCATTCATTTTTAAAACCCATGTGCCAGTTCTCAGGGTTCGGGGGGAGATGAAAGGGCTTAACATTTACAGACTTACTTTCAGATCCAAGTTACCCTTTAGACATCTAAATGTCCTAGACAGCCCCAGCCTGTGCAAATGTGTGACATGCCATTCACAGCAATATCCAAATCTTCCCTGCTCCGAATCCAAACCTTAGTCCGAATCCAAAAGCTCTCCTGGTACTGTGAGGGAAGTTCTCAGAGTAGGGCTTCATATGGGTCAATGGAGCCTCAGTGGACAAACCTGGGCACTCCTGGCCATCTGTGCCTGTGAACGCCACTGTAGTGCCCATGGGTTCTATGGCTTCTCACCTAGGCACAGCTGCTACTGAATGTCGTTCCTCATCTGCTGCTGTTGGTTGTAGAGTTTAAGCAAAATGAGGGCCTTCACTCCCTGTCTATTACCTAGACTCATACAGCCTAATTTTATAAGCTGACACAAATGTCTGACTTTTGTGTTTAATGTGTCTGTCTATGGAGGCTCAAAATGAACTCATCTGTCCAAGCGTGGGTTTAGGTAGAAGAGAATGGAAAGAAAGGGATGATAGTTGTTCTGGTTAGCTTTGACCATCAACTTGACACAGCCTAGAGTCATCTGAGAGGAGCATCTCAATGGAGGAATTGCTTAGCTCAAATTGGCCTGTAAGCATGTCTTTGGGGAATTGTCTTTATAGCTAATCAAGGTAGGAGGCTCCACTCCACTATAGGTGGTACCATCCTTGGCAGGTCCCGAACTGTGTAAGGAAGCTGGGTAAGTATAAACCAGTGTGAGAGTCAGCAAGCAAACAGCATTCTTCATGTTTCCTACTATACTTCTTTGATGGTGAAGTTATTTCCACGGTCAGAGGTAGGTCTGTATGGTAAACCAAGCAGGCTTGCCTTCAAGTTCCTGGTTTGGCTTCCCTCACTGATGGGAAACCTGGAGTTGCACGCCAGAGAAATCCTTTCCTGTCCTAAATTGCTTTAGTTGTAATGCGTTACCATAGTAACAGAATGAAACTAGAATAGTGGCAGACATCCTTTCACCTCTCGACTGAAATCTTCCCTGTCTCCTAGGGGCGCCTGTGGTAGTTTGAGTAGATATTCCCCAGTAGACTCATGTGTTTGAATGCTTAGTCCATAGGAAGTAGTACTATTTGGAGGTATGGCCTTTTTGGAGTAGGGGTGGCCTTGTTGGTGGTAGGGTGTCACTGTGGAAGTGGTTTTTGAGGATATATATGTATATATATGTATGTATGTATATATATATACTCAAGCCATGCCTAGTGAGATAGTTCATTAGTTCATTTCCTATTGCCTGAGGATCAAGATGTAGAACTCTCAGCTACTTCTCCAGCACCATGTCTGCCTGCCAGCCTCCATGTCCTGCCATGATGATAATGGGCTGAACTCTGGAACTGTAGCCATCCCCAATGAAATATTTTCTATTATAAGAGTTGCTGTGGTCACAGTGTCTCTTGGTAGCAATAGAAACACTATTGTGGTTGCTGTCTCACTATGTAAGCTCTTGGTTACTGCTCCAGTGTCGTGCCTGCCTTCCTGCTGCAATGCTCCCTGTGATGATAGTCATGAACTCATCTTCTGAGACTTAAATTTAATAAACTCTTTCTATAATCTTCTTGGTCATGGTATCTTATTATAGCATTGGAAAAGTAGCTAGAACACTCCTGAAGTATATGAACTTCGGAAAAGAGATACTTTGAGAATAAGCATCAGCCCTCTGAACTGTTTTCACTTGTGCTCCCAGGGTTTCTGGTGTGGCTGTTCTGTTAATAGAAACATCCATATGATAAAAGGATTATAGTTTGTATCATAGTTTATGAAAATGACAGCCCTGGTTTGGGCAGTGCACAGCCCAAACAATCATATATTATGAACCTATTTACTAAATCATCTAAATTCTTCACTAATTTCACTGATAAACCAATAAAGTGCTAGTCTTAGATAGATACTCCAAATGGTTAAAGAGTCATTTCAATATCTATCTATCTATCTATCTATCTATCTATCTATCTATCTATCTATCTTCTATCTATCTCTGTCTATCTCTGTCTATCTCAGACTTCATTGCAAGGCCTTACTTCAGTATCTGCTGAATATCATCTCACAACTAATTTCTAAGAATCTTTACCCTGATTAGAGTCTGTGATGCCTCAGCTAGAACTTAACCAGAATCTCAACAAACATGTTGAGAAGCTTCAGCTACCTCTCATTTTCATGCATTGCATTCTGAAGAATTATTCTCCATGCTTAGACTTGGAAGTCCAGAGTCTGTGGTTCTGATAGCTTCATATTTTGAACAGCTGCATAAGCAACTTTTGCTTGCTTCCTATTCCTTAAGACCCCCATGCCACACCGAATCTGGAACTTGGCAATATAACATGTGCTTTGTCAACTTGTGAGTTGGGACTGACAAATAGAAACTGAAATAACGTATCAGGAGACTGTCGCTATGTGTCATATTTCTGGTTCAATCTTCAGTTTAAAGCCTTGCTGGTAATAGAAGTGGTGACTGAGAAGTGGGAAAAAAGATTTGGACTCTCCCCATCAGAATGTCAATCAGTGAAATATCTTGACAAGATGACATATTATCTTCAGTGAAAGCATCACTGATGGATGCTCTAACATTGGATTAAATTCCCCAACCACAATCTAATCTCATTTTAGGATCTGAATCTCTTCTTGGAATTTGTTGTGTCAAAAACTATTTGTACTTTGGAACATATTTTATTACTTATTTAATCATATACACTCACACAAAAGAATATATCCCACCTTCAAAATGTAAGAAGACAGCCCATAGAAACATGTCAGTATTGTAACAAAGGATATTTTTTCCTTAGTTGGTAGATGGATGTGTCAGTTCCTCCAGCTGTTAACCCAATCTATTAACAGCTCACACAGTTGTGTCCTTTGAATTATCTGTTTTGCTACACTATACACTTCCATATTCTTGGCAGTTCTTGCTCACTTTAATGTCTCTGGAAGGGCTGGGGAGATGACCCAATGGGTAACATGCTTGATGTGTGCATAAGAACATGCTTTCAGATCCTCAGTGCCTCAGAATGTGCGTGTGTGTTCACACACACACAAAATGTCTAGAAATATCATATTGACTATGTACTTTATGATGTAAAGATTACTATAAAAGTTAACTAAGCTTTCTAAGTATTTAATTTCTTATTTCACTTAATGACAAGGAGCTAAACTTTTAGTTCCAAATCCCACTCATACTCTGTATCACAGGGAATTGCACACCTGTTCTTCCCTCTATGTGGGACATTCCCCTATCCCGTTCCTGTCCTATTCCCTCAGCAATTGCTGGGTTAACTTTCCCTGAGAAGGATTTCATGATCCTTCCTCATTGATGAGATTCCCTTCCCGTGAATAATCCTGAATGTCCCGGATGAATATTTTTTTGTTATAGTTTGACACTAACTCCTTTTAAAATACAATTTGATTTGTATTTATTTATTTGTGTGTGTTGTGGTGTATATGTGATTTGCATATAAAAGTGCTTCTATGTGACTTTGTGTGAGCATGTGAGGACTGGAGCAGGGCAGAGGATATCTTTCTCTGGCATGTTCCATCATACTACCTTAGGACAAGGTTCCTCACTGAAACCAGAAGTTGCCTAGTGGGACTTTAGGATCAGCCTATTTCTGCTCCATTATTCTGGGGTTGCAAGCACACCTACTCATGCCTGGCTTTTTACATGGATCCTGGGAATTTGAACTCAGGTCATTATGCTTGCAGCTAAGAGAGCTAATGAGTCATATTCCTAGCCCTGTGCTTTTATGATTTGAGGCAGAGTCTCATGTATTTCAGGCTAGCATGAAACTTTCTATATAACTGAGTATTCTTGAACTTTTGATCCTCCTGCCTCGCCTCCTGAGTGCTAAGATTGCAGGCATGAATAGCTACATCCAATTTATGTGATATTGTGAATTGAGTCCAAGGCTTCATGCATTCCAGGCAAGCACTCTACAAATTGAGCTATATCCCAAGTCCCTTCGACACTCATTTCTAATAGCTTGTTTGCTTTCTGTCTTCAGAGTAAATTTTAAGCTTTTGAGGGCATCTAGTCTCTCTCATTCACCTATGCCTAGTCATTCCTAGCTTATGCAGAAAGTACACATGTCATTCAACAAGTATATGTTGAATTAAGAATTAAATACTAGCTCAATCAGCTATTCATTCCAATTTCATGTTTTAAAATTCAGGCCTGTCTCTTGTACATAATATCCAATTTCCAATGAACAACAGCTCCTTATTTCTATCTTCCTTAGGTGGCTATTTGAGAAATTTAGGCAAATCAACAAAGATGCAGAAAGATGCCCTTTAATTTGCCTTTTATCAGTATGGACACAGTCCTCCAAAGTCTGCTGTATTCAGAACAACACACTGTGATTGGATCACTCTCGTGCCCTTGGGAGAATGGAGAGCTGTCCTCAGACCAAGAAGAGCTGGTTCTTGACATTTCGGGTAACCTGTCTTATCAGAGATACTTGAAGCCTCTTGTAAACAGAAGCCTTCTTAGGAGGAGAGGACTTACTAAAATTCTCTTCTTTCGTCTTATTGATTGTGTAGCTGAGTTTCAGCTAATTTAATCTTTGATGGTCGAGCACATGAATCACTTTGAGCGGAGCAGAGCACTAATAGTCTTACCATCGGAGCTAATTTGGGGTGTTCTGAGTTCTTAATTGTATAATAAAATTGAAAAAAATTAAACCAATGCTTTCAGGGTAATTCTATTAAAATGAAATATGGCTTGCTTTTAGTTAAGAGAAAAAAGTATGGCTTTAAGGAATCAAGAGAGAAAAAGTGAACCCTTTCATGAGCCTATTCATTATTCTCAGAAACAAAATGGATTTCCTTTCAGCATGTTGAAATAAAAATGGAGTTCTTTCTAAAATCATGACAAGTTTTATCTAGGGCTATGAAATTTTAAATAGGAAGAATAATAGCAAGGGATGGGTCTTTACCCAGTAACACAGAGATAAATGCTTCTCCTAAGGGTATGTGGATGTAGAAAATAAATTATCCTTGGACATGCTTAGGTTTGCAGCTCAGAAAACCTGTGGATGGTAGCTTGTATTTTTATGGTCAAAGTGCCATGTACTCTTTTCAACCTGGACAATAGTCTATAATAGTTATATTTCAATGTCATTTGATTAAACAAACCACAATAAAAAGTTAAGGTGATATAAAAATTCTTAACTATAATGTGCATTGAGTTAATATTAAACCCCTTTAATGAATTTGAAGACATGATCAAAAATATTTGAGATACTACTTGATTGTTTTGCATAAAATATTTCTTGAACATATGAATTCATGAACCTTGTGCATACGTTCTGTGACTCCATGTTCATAACCATGGTTGTGGCTTATTTCAGTTCGTATATTACTTCTAATAAGCTTGACAGTATTTTTAAAAATAATTTTTATAGTTCCATAAGTCTTCCTTTCTGCTGCCCAATCTATGAGACTATGTATGACCATAACTTCTCCCCTAGTGAGCAGAAGTTTCAGTTATTCACTTTTACTGGATTTTTCAACATCTGATCATTTATTTGTTACTCTTAAAGACTTATTTTTGACTGGACTCAGTAGTAGAAGGTGTGAGCAAGGACAACCTACATCTTTTGGCAATCTATTTCTGATACTTTTCTTTGGCTTCCTTCATTCTTCTGACCGAAAGTTTAGCATATTCTGCAGCCTCTTCCTCATTTTTCTTAGTGTGCTATTTCTTCAGAGAAATGCTTCTGCTTTTTTGACGTAGGACACATGGAGTTAACAAGACACTGGGTCTTAGGTGCCTTGGTCCTGAGCTTCTTACCTTTTACATTTAAAGTCTTTCTGACACCATACTGGTAGGCATTATCTCCTTTAGAAAGACTGAAAAACTTTCAGATTCTGCTAGTTCTTTTGGACCCTGACCACTGAAGCACAGGCATATCTGTCAGTCCAGGAATATTTCTTTCTCCCTTTTTCACACTCACCAAGTTGAGAACGCTCAGATTGTCATCCACAATAAATTCTTGAACATACTTGTGCTTCCTCTCTCCAGTTCCACCTTGGTCTATAAGAGTGCTCCTTACTCATCAGCAGGCCCAGTCTGCCATAAGTCAAGGTGCTTTGCTTCATGGGAAAACCCTGCTTGTTATTCCCACCATTGGTTCAGATCATACAGAACCCTTCCACTCTTCATCCAGAGCATCAGCAGCTACTTCTGTGACCATGCGCTTCTCACAGAAAGTGCAAAGCTTGCCTTCTTTGTCTACTTCAGTGAGCTTCTGACCGCTGGTGACCGGGAAGGAGATAGTCAACTACATCTTGCCGAGAAGGCATGATAAAAAAAAAAAAAAAGAAAAAGAAAAAGAGATTTATTGGATTTTCAGTGAGGTATCTCCCAATTGTGTGATCCACAGATGTCACAACTTGTCTTGCATGGTGGTTTGAATAAAAATGGCCCCCACAGGGAGTGGCACCAATAAGAGGTGTGGCCTTTTTGAAGTAGGCGTGGCCTTGATGGAGGAGGCTGCCACTAGAGTTGGGCTTTGAGATTTCAGAAGCTCAAACCATACCCAGTGGCTCACTCTCTCTTCCTGCGGCTTATGGATTCAGTACCATGACTGTCTATGTACCACTATGCTTACTGCCATGATGACAATAGACTAAACCTCCAAACTGTAAGCCTGCCTGTGGCGGTCTGAATGAAAATGGCCCCCAAAGGCCCATAGGGAATGGCAGTATTAGAAGGTATGACCTGATTGTAGTAGGTGTGGCCTTGTTGAAAGAAGCGTGTCACTGTGAGGGTGGGCTTTGAAGTCTCAGACAGTCAGGCCCTGTGTCTCACTCTTGTCTGCTGACCCGGATGTAGAACTCTCAGCCACCTGTCTGTCTGTGTGCTGCCATGCTTCCTGCCACACTGGCCTTGGACTAAACCTCTGAATTGTAAGTCAGCCCCAGTTAAATGCTTTCTTTTATAAGGGTTGCCATGGTCATGGCGTTTCTTCACAGCGATAGAAACCCTAACTAAGACACAGTCCCTATTAAATATTTTCCTTCATAAGAGTTACCATGGTCACGGTATTGGATTCCATAGCATTGGATTCACAGCAATGAAATCCTAACTAAGAAAACTAAATAGCAGGCTCTCAGGTATTTTTGAAAATGCCACAAACATAGATAGTTTACTTTTATTTTTATTTTTTAAAGATTTATTTATTATGTATTACTTTTATTTTTAATTAATATTTATTATATTGGGTTTAAGGTGTCTTAATCACAGGAATTATTTCACAGAAGACTTATAAATCAAAAAATTTGCCAATTAAGCTAGCAAGAGAGTTTTGATATTCTTTAATTTAAAAAAGTTTGAGATACGGTCTTGTGGACCCTGGTTGGCCTAAAAGTTGCTGTATAGCTGGGACTGACCTTGTACTCCGGATCCTCCTAGTCCTGCCTCTTAAATGTTGGGATTGCAGTCGGGTTCTTTTTATGTGGTGCCAGGTATGGACCTCAGGACTCCATGCATGCTAGACAAGCACTCTACCAAGTAAGCCATATCCCCTACCTCTTAGTTTAATGTAATTAATATAACTGTTTTCATTTACTTAGAAATGGATTTTTGTCATATGTTCAGAAAATGAAAAAGACACATGGTCTATAATGGTTGAGGTCTTCTTACTACTTCTTTCATTTATGGTCTATCTTGTCTATGTCATTTGCTATCGGAGCCATCATTGCCCATCTTTCCTCATGTTGTCTTGCCTTATTGCCAGAGTCAGAGCTGAAACATTGCTCCTAAGTGTTCTCCCTTAATATGTCTATTTTTTTTAGGATCTTGAAATTCATAATCTGCTAGTTAGATCCCAACAAAACATTTTCAGAACCCTAACATTCTCTTTGTTTTCTCAAGGTGTCCCGGAATAGTTTGCTGACTGAGACACCAAAGGGGTGCTGGGGCCCAGTTATGCACCTACAGATAAGCTCTGTATTCATAGTCAAGCATGGTGGACAGCTTCTAAAATAGTCTCCAAAGGTCTTTAGCCCTTGATATCCCTGGGTGACTGCTCCCCTAGAACATGGACTGGACCTAGTGACTTGCTGCTAAATGGATAGAATTGGGCAAACATGATGAGATGATACTTCTGACATTAGTTTATAGCAGACTCTGATTTCCTTTTGGTCATCTCAATCCTTTCATCCTATGTGCATCTGTGCCCACATGTTTTCTCCCAGTAATAAGATTACTATGTTTTTATGTTTTAGATGATCTCACTACATAGTGTTGATTAGAACTCACTCTGTAGAGTAGACTGGCCTTAAAGGTGCAGAGATCCTTCTACCTCTGCACAACTAGCGCTGGGATTAAAGACATGAACCACCACCTCTGGCTAAAGAGTGCACCAAGGAAGGAAGGAAGGAAGGAAGGAAGGAAGGAAGGAAGGAAGGAAGGAAGGAAGGAAGGGAAGTCTTTGGCTGACAGCTCATGAGTAACCAATACTTTAGTCCATCAGGCCATGAGACATTGAATCCATCCAACAACAGCTTGAGCAAGCTTGGAATCAAGTCCAACTCCAGTTGAATCTCAAAGATAATCACATTCCTAGAAAACACCTCAATTGCAGCCTATGAGAATTCTGTAGCTAGAAGATGCACCTAAGCCACGCTCAAGTTACTGACCTGCAAAATCTTTGAGATAATAAACACTGCTGTATTCAGGAACCAAGTTATGGGCTAATTTCTTACATGGTAATAAATAACTGACTCAGGCATTAGCAAGTACTTCATGAACATCACCTGGCTCATAGCAGTTCTAAATTGCCATGAATTGAAGGATGCATCTCAGTTCTAAAGAGTATAAATCTGAACGCGTAGGCTATAATTTGAAATAAACGGAGTGGTAGAATAGCTAGGTAACCCAGGAGCTACACTAATCCTTAAATAAAACAACTCTACCTTTTTCAGTTACGAGCTTTTCTGATGATCAATCAATAACAATATTTGAACAATGTTTGCTGAACTGAATTTTCTGAGTAATTTTATTATTGGACAGAATAGACTTGGCTAGGGACAGATCGTGAGAGAAAGAATTTGTCCAGGGCCATGGCTTGGCGAGATCCCATGTGCTTCTCTTAAAGTCTAGCTCCTCTCAGTTTAACAATAGCAATTGCTTCACATATTTTTCTGCTTTAAAGGTTTAGCAGAACCCTCATGGATATAAAGGATCTGAATTGAAGA